>NC_056726.1:1936658072-1936893072 GCF_019279795.1 Protopterus annectens
CACCCCCCTACTCAGCCCACCGATTTCCTTCCAAAACATGGACCACACCACCGTCACCAAAACCATTAAAACCCAATCCACCTCTCTTAAACTCATCCAAACAGCTTAAATTAATTTCCTTAAATATTCAGAGCATCTATAATAACATTTTAGAAGTCTATGCTTGGATTTCTAACAATACACCAGATATTTTTGGCATAACTGAAAAATGCAACAAGTAAATCAAACAGGCAAATGACCAGCATGACATAAAAGGGATACATTTATTTAATAAACCAACAAATAAAATAAAAAGTGTAAGTGCTTTTACGTAGTGCAACTATGTTTCATCAGACATAACCAAGGCAAATAACTAATTACTTTTTAAAAGTAGCAGCATCCAGTCCTGTTCTAAACCCAATTAAACAATTATTCATCCCATTAAGAAAGTCGAGTGTGTATGCACCACAAATGCTTAATAGCGTACATCAAATATAATACATTTCAATTTAAAACTATTACATTTAATGTATCAAAATGTTAAAAAAGACAACATGATTACCTGTGGATCACAAGAAGATTAAAAACTTCAAAAGCTAAAATAATGACTTTTTTCACACACAACCTTCTCATAACTAAATCCCGTGAGTTTTCACTTGCTCAAAAAATGTTACTAAGGTTACCATGGCAACGAACGATCTAGGTTAATGCTGAATAAAGCAGGCACGATAAAGCCTAAGTTATATAAAATACACATTAGCAAGACTTTAGCTGAAAAGACCTGGAATACATGCATATCAACACTAACCACAATGGTCAAGGGCTTCTTTATCAAAAGTGCTAAACAGCATATAACTATTTATAATGAATGTAAACGTAAATCAGTAAAAAGCAAATGATCATGTGTATGCACCACAAATGCTAAATAGCGTACATCCAATATAATACATTTCCTTTTAAAACTGTATTAAATTTAATGTATCAAAATAATAAAAGACAACCTCCCCAGATTTAATAAACTACATGTAGGAATAGTGCAAGCCCTACATGGAATGTATCATTGTTGTGTCTTGCATATTCTTGAAGGTGCACTACTGAGGGAGAGCCATGTACACAGTTACTGAATCAGTGCTAGGGGGTATGTTACAGTGCTCTGAGATGTGTAACTCACTGCTTGCACTGTCAAAGTGCCATATGGTACTAAACGATTTAAGTGAAGTGTCCTCAGACACTTATTTATAATTATATTTATGTATTTAACTCAGGAGGTGTGTTACAGTGTCTGCAACACATTCCCTGCACTGTCAAAGTGCTGTATGGCACAAAAACATTAAAGTAAAGTGTCCTCGGACACTTATTCATATTTTGTGTAGTAATGTCACAGAGGGGGTTTGTTACAGTGTCCATAACACCCCCCCATTCTGTCAGAGTGCCGTATGGCAGTGAAATGAAATGTGAAAATGTATTGTCCCCATTGTTTTTATTTTGTTTTTATTTATTTATTTATTTTTATTTTGTGTGTTTGCATGGTGTGGCACAGCGCTTAGCAACCAACAAGTGCCAGACATCTAAAAATAGTAACCTGATACTTTTAATTTTATAAAAAAAGGTCAAGTTTAAGCAAAGCTGAGCAGGTTTGCATGGTGTGGTGCTTTACTCAGCAGTGCTTAGATGTTACTAAGAGCTATATAAAACAGTATAGCTCTAATCACCATATCCTCAGTAGCTGGATAGTTAGAGCAATGGCTTCCTGTGCAGTAAGTGCATGGTTCGAATCCTGGCCATTTAGCTTTTTACATGTGATATGTAATTTTTATTTTTTTTTATGTATACATTGAAATTTGTTAACTGTGTTTAGTCCAGCTTCACTAGAAGCCCATCTACAGTGGATACCTGAGTATAAAAGCCCCGGTTATACACAAGTGTTCAATACATTAAAGTTACACTAACGGATAATATAGTGAAATGCATATGTGTAGGAGATATAAAGTAAAATAGATACACCTAAGAATGTAGTATCATTAATAAAAAATGATGTCCAATATTTTTTATCTGTTAAATAATTAAACTTTGCCCATAGCTAAGGCCTGCTAAGCATTTCTAAGCCTTACTAAGCAACCTTTAAATAAGATCTGTTTAGCAGTACTGAGCTACACACAGCTCCACTTAGCTGGTTTGAGCAGTGCTAAGCAGTCCCAGTTTAAGCATTTCTCAGCTCAACTAACCAGGTTTGTGCACCACTAAGCATTGCTAAGCAGCCCCTCTTTAAGCACTGCTCAGCTGAGCTCAATGGGTTTGCATGGTGCTTAGATGAGCTAAGCATTTTTAAAAACAGCCAATGACAGCAAAGGGTGAGAAAACAACCTTATTTAAAATGAAAAGGTGGGAATACAGCAATAATCTATTGGAGTTTGATCACTGCAGGAGCTATGGCTGGAGTAGGAGAGGGTGCACTCTTTCGGGCGCAGTGCTGGGATATGTTGGAGTCCAGGGTCATGGTTGGGCTCCTCGTCAAAGACCATGATGACAGATTGCTGCAGGACCAGTATCAGGGCTCTGAATATAAGCCTGAAGCCTGGGACAATCTGGAACGTGACTTCATCAATGCTACTTGAATCCCCCGCACTGGTGAGCAGGTGTGTCATCATTATGATGACCTGAAGCAAAGGAAGGGGGGGCTCTTGGCCCAATGGATCCATGATGCTCAGGACTGAAATCGCCCAGAAGTTTGTAAGTATAGGAACCAGTGATTTATCAAATTGTAGTATGAATATTTGATAGACAGGTATGCATAATGGTGTGTTTCCCTCCGCACAGCTGCAGAGGAGAGGACTTGCAATTTGGAGGCCCATGCAGGGAACCTAGTGAGGATATGCTGACAGTGTGGTGAGTGCAGATATATCTTGCAATATATAGTAATATAAATAAGAAGGAGTACAGTAGTAATTGCCGGTAGGTATAGTCTGTTCTGAGTATAGTGGACTGATTGTGTTTATAGATGTGGACTAATATTACTGAATAGTGTCAGGTACAGTTCAATTTGGATGAAAGCATGTAACATGCTACTGTTAAAGGAAAGAAAGCTAATTCTGCATTAATAATGTGTAGGAATGACATGTGTATGCTGTATTAATACTAAGGATCTGGTAATAAACTACAGTGGAACAATAAAGATGACACAAATAAATAAAAAAACAGAAAAACTAATTAAATAAAAAGATGAAGTAAAGAACATTAAAGACTGTGAAATGTAGCCCAATCACTGTGTCATGCTACCTACAATAATGTTTCTTGTTCTGCTAACTGCTGTGTGTATTCTGGGCTGTTGCTCAATATATGCAATATTACAGGTGCAGTGAAGCAAATATGGGTACAACAACATGAAGTTACCAAAGTTGGCCTGATAAAGAACTGCTATACTAAAGTGTAGATGTGGAGCTGCGCTAGTACATATAATGCAATATGGTATCTGTTCTTCACTAAGATCTGAACCTTCAATAGCAATATTTAAGCTATTATAGGGTGTTTCCCTGGGACTCTCTTGTGTTAACCTTTGCATTTCAGCTATACACATTTCTGAACGTAGGTGTGCTGATGCAGGCAAATATGAGACTGTAATAGCTGTGGACTGCAAATATAACATCTGCAAATATATATGGGCCAGGTAGGCAACCCATTACCCTGATATAGTCTTTACTGATTGCACATATTCCCATCCACTAGGGGTTAATTGTATACATCTGCATTCCAACTATGAATACACACTTCGCCTACTATCTCTGACATGCATGAATCTCATGCATGTATATTCAGCTGTCACTGCAGTCTTCTGAGTCACTCTACCTAAGGTCAGAATTTGTCACCAGATGAGCTTTAGGATATATCAGTTAACCAACCCTCAACAGTGGCCCAATACCTCAGTGTGGTAAGTAATGTAAATGTTGGTACTTTTCCACACACAGACCAGGGTTTGAATCCAGGGACCGGTACTAAGATTTATTTATAGTAACAGACAAGTAGTACTGACCATTTATAAAAACAGTCATGTAATGTTAACAGATATTCTCTCCACTGGACTAAAAGGTAAAGAAATGTCTGTAGTAGCTGTTTAAAGGGTATACTAATGTCTGTGTCCAGATGTACTTGTGTGTAAACAGCATTGCTCAGCAATGTGATAAGACTCCATTGAATAAAATGTCATGAAGTACAGGACTATTATGATTTAAGAAGACAACTTGAATGTTCTACTGTTGGTATGGCTGTATGCCTGGTGCATCTGTGAATGTGTGCTGATAGTCTAACCCCATGCCTATGAATGAGAGCAGAATAGGTATAAACCCTCTGCACTGTGCAGAATACATCTCTCTCAAGTGTCATGCTGTCACGGATAGTGATCACTGTTGTCAATAACCTTGTACACACAGATACATGAGTTTTAAGTATGCCAGTAGCACACTTACATACCATCAGTTCAGGATACACCTTGTTAGCCATATTTCTTCCCCTGATATGTAATAGTCCCCTGTAGTCATGTACCTATAGCTCCTCCTACCATACCATCCCACATGAACAGCTTGAGAGGTATGTACCTGCTACAGAAAGTATAGGGCACATGTACATGTAAAGTAAGGGCATACCTGCAGAGTATTGACCAGTACAGTTGTACAAAATATAGCCTATACAGTTGTTAATGGAATGTTTTTCTCTCCCCCCCACCACTTATCTGTATTATAAATATTTATTCTTATACTATGGGTATGGTTTCTGGGTGCCCATGGTGGTGCAGCAGTTAGCGTTGTCACCTCACAGCAAGAGGTTCTCCAGTTCGATCCTCGGCTGGGGTGCCTTCTGTGTGTAGTCTGCATGTCCTCCCTGTGATCCCGTGAGTTTCCTCCGGGTGCTCCAGTTTCCTCCCACATCCCAAAGACATGCTGTAGGTGGATTGGACACTCTAAATTGGCCCTAGGTGTGAGTGTATGCATGTGTGTGCCTTCTGTGGTAGATTGGGTGCTGGGCTGGCAACTCGACACTGTAAAACTCCACTGCCAATCATGAGTAGACAGGTGATCCGCTGGGGTGACCCCTAACCGGGAAAAGCTGAAAGAAGAAGAAGATACTATGAGTATGGTTTCATTAGCACATATGCTGTTTTCAATACCAAATGTTGGGCCTTGTGTTGTATTATTGATTATAATATATATCACAATGGTTGCATACTAAAACACCTTGTTGAAATTCCACCATTGTTAGCCTTTAGTCTTAACTGTTACTGACATGATTTTACAAAACTGACTTTTATTCCAATTATGCCTGTGTTCTGTATGCTATGCTATTTTATTGTTCTAGATTAATTGGAACACCAATGCATGCTATTATAACTAATGTTGAAAGTTTCTGTTCATGACTAACTAATAAACTTTGACAAACCTCAACATCATAGCACATTTGGGTAGGCCGATCCTAGCGGATCCACCTGTTCCACCTCATCTGGCCAAGCCACTAGGTTCCAGCATGTCTGGGACCCAACTTGGAGCTGTCTCCTCTGCTGGTCCTCCACCACCCTCAGTTGGAACTGCCTGGGCATGGGTGTGAAGAAGATTCTGCCACCCACAATTATTCTCAGGGATGGTGTGCAGGGTCATCCAGTGGGATTTGGATGACTGACTGAGTCAGATTGGGAGCAGACTGGCACACCTTGAGGGGCAGGCTGGCCCCAGCATCTAGCCCCCAGCACAGCTGCCTTCAGGGCCATGAAGAAGCAGTGGTGACTGCCCATGAGTGGGGACCTCAGTCCCACTGTCTTAATCGGCAGGCACTTGGTCCTCTGATTCCCAACCACCATCCCCGTCCAAGGTGTTTACTCCTCTCATTTGTCATATACTGCCCCTGTCTCCTGTCTTGTCTGTCTGCAAATGCATCTTCTCCTACCCAACTTACCTCCCCAAATGTACCTATACCCTTCCCCAGCATTGTACGCTCTTCTTAAAAAAAAAAGAAATGGGCACCTGTCCTGCAAAAAGAAAATATTGTCCCATGCAAACTTTTCCATTTCACCCCCACATACACTGGCATCAATCATCACAGCAATTAATCAACCAAGTTATGTCACCCACACTCCTCCCTGTGGGATGTGAGGCTCCAAATTTCAAAATTGTCCACAACATGCACAGCTATTGCTGTAGAAGAAATGGAGAGCTATGGTCCTATCCTACACCCATACTGCACATCCCTATGTGCCTTTCATATTTTTTTCTTCCTGCTGCCCCCATTTTATCACTTTCCTATCACCCCTTTTTTTCTTTTCTATTTTGAAAATAGCATGGGTTTAAGTGGGACTAAGCACTTCTTGGCATCGTGGCCTGTCACGCAAACCTACTTAAAACTGCTTAAAATTGCTTTAATTACCATATCTGATTCAGACACTGTTCTGCCCATCAGTAAAAGAACCAGCCCTACCAAGTGTCAAACTCAGGACCCTTAAAATTGCAGTCAGAGCAACACACTTGTAAGCCAACTCAGCTCAGGGGAATTGCTGATGCTTTTGTAAATATATCATGCACTTTAGTGATGTAACATAAGGGGAAAAAAAGACACCCCTGCAAAGCCTTGAACCCAGGACCCTCTGAACTACAATCAGAGCAACACATCAGTAGGACAACTCAGTTTTTTTTTAATGTTTCTACCTCTTTTGGGTTTCTAATACTGTGACAGGAATGGACCCCACTCATAAGTCAGAGTAAAAGTCAGTGAAATTAGTATTGTTTCAGTCTTTGATGTCAGCCAAAAGTGCTCTTTGCAGCACCTGCAATGTGCCCATTAACGACTCCTTCCACAATTTGTACTAAGTTACATGGATTGGTAACATATCTAAATACGATTGTAGATTCTTTTTTAAAAGACCTGTTGCTCCTACTACTATTGGAACTGTCTAGATATCTTTCTTCTACATTGCTCTCATTTCTGCCTGCAGATCCTGATATTTTATGACGTTGTGTCTCTCTGTATGCAAGACACTCTAGTCACTGGGTGTGGCAATTTCAATGAACAGTGCTACTCTTGTCTTCTTTTCCTGGGCCACTATATATGGTTTTCTGGCATCTATCTTTTGAACTGTTGGTAATAGGTGATATGTTATATAAACTTCACCATTTTTCTGTGATGCTTTGTGACCATATTTCCAGTGCTTTTCAGTCACTTTAGTACCATAATGTTTGCACAATCCCCAATGCAACAATCTTGCCACATTATTATGCCTTTTGGTATACAGTCCTACTGCCATTAGTATGTTGCAACCAGCAAAAAGGTGTGCAACTGTTTCCAATTCAGTTTTACAAAACCTACATCTGTCTGTTTCTCCCACATGTTCAATGGACTTTGTAAACCAATGTGTCCTTAGCCCGCTGTCTTGGGCTGCCAATATCAACCTTTCATTTCTTGGTTTGAATTTGTCTCTCGTTAGCCATTCCTCCATTTGTTCCTGATCAACATGAGGTTCTTCCAGAAGTTTTCTATATTTGCAACTATATTTATGCTTTTTTCACATTTCTTGCCTTCTAATCTGGTCCTTCACCTTATATTCTTTCTTTTGATTTTTGGAACATTCAGTTGCTGCCTGATTTTTATCTACTTCTGGTTTCATTTCCATTCCTACTTGGAGCCGATATGCTTCTGCTAGATTTGGCAGAGAAGTCATCTTAGATTTATTCTCCTTATTCTTCATGTTTCAAAACTTTCACTATGTTTGGGTCTTGTGAGGTCAACAGATATGTGTGGAGTCCCATGATTGCAGATCTACACATATAATCAAATTCATGGAGGCCCATCCCTCCTTCGGAATGCGGAATATATAATCTTAGTATACACTGATTTTTATAAATCACTTGGTGAGCATGAAGCATCCTTCTTGTTTTCCTGTCCAATCTATCCAAAGCATTTTGGGGCCAGTCAGTCACTCCAAAACTGTAAGTTAAGACAGGAAGAGAATTTGGTTTATAGCTTGGATTTTGTTTCTAGATGTTAATTCTGTTTTCAGAATTAATTTAAGTCTTCTAAAGTATTCCTTACTAAGTTTTATTCACATTTGTTCATGTTTTATTGTTGATCCTTCAATTCCCATATATATATATATATATATATATATATATATATATATATATATATATATATATGGTTCTACCTCACATAAACAAAACACCAAAACACCGACAACGCAATCACCGAAACCACATAACCGACAGTACAAAAACACGAAATTCCACATGCCCGACAACGAAATAACCGACGGTACACAAACACGAAACCTCATACACTTCACACACCACAATCAACAAACAAAACACATTCCCCATCCAAAAACCACATACACAACACATGCACACCAAAATCCCTACAAACCCACACTAAACCTCACATACACAACTACCTACAACCCTAACCCAAACCCTAACCCTAAGGTCCGTCACTACCACACACTTACCTGACCCGCTCTAACCCTAACTCACTTATCCGCCCTAAACTAAACACAATCACTACGCACACTTACCTGACCGCTCCCTAACCCTAACTCACTTATCCGCTAACCCAAACACAATCACTACCGCACACTTACCTGACCCGCTCCCTAACCCTAACTCACTTAACCCACCCCTATCCCCACAGACCGTCAATATCCACACTTACCTTACTCGCACCCTAACGTCCGTCACTACCGCATACTTACACAGCCTTTTCCCATTTCGGCATCCTTGGCGTCGGTGCTTTCATCCGTCGGGTCGGTCTTCTGCACTGTCGATCTTCTAGGTCCCGTCACGTCGGTCTTCTGCGCTGTCGATCTTCTGGGGCTCGCGATTTCCGTGTCGATGTTTCGGCGTGTCGTTGAAGTGAGGTAGAACCATATATATATATATATATATATATATATATATATATATATATATATATATATATATAGACAGGCCCTCTTGCTCAAGTTTTTTTATATCACATTCTTACCTCAAACTGATGTTTTCCAGGTGCTGCAGTTTTCCTGCTTTAAAGGTTGCTTTTACACACTTATCAAGACCAAATGTCATTCTTATATCATCTGAAAAAATTTGAAAACCTGCAGCTTTGCTTTCAGTTCCTCATCTGATGAGCTATACAGTTTTAAATCATCCACAAAGAGAAGATGAGAAGTCTTTACACTTTGTTGTTTTAGCAGCCAAATTGTAGCCATGGCCTAAGCTGTTAAGTAAACATCTTAATGGATTAATGACAAGGCAGAATGGCAATGGTGACAGAGAGTCACCCTGGAATATCCCCCTTTGAATTTTTATCCCTGTGATAATAATTTATCCTTTATCATGGCTTAATTGCAAACTGGTCTGCCACTGTTTCATGATCTCTGTAATGTAGTCAATCAGTGTAGGGTATATCTTATACATTGTAAGCACTCTTTTATCTATGAATGTGGGATACTGTCAGATGTTTTTTATAGTCAACCCATGCCATACTTAAATTCTTCCCATTTTTACAGTTCTCCACTATGACTTTATTTAACAACAAATGATCCTTTGTTCCATATGATCTTCTTTTATTGCCCTTTTGCTCTATTGCCAGAATTGAGTTTTCTTCTAAATTACTATAAACCCTGTCAACATCAATTCCCATGCATAGTTTATACGTCATCAGAAGTCAAGTTACTGGTTTATAATTTTTAGGGTAGCTTGCAGGTTCACTCTTAAGAAAGTGCATTGTTTTGCCTGTTGTTAGCCAGGTTGGTGTCTGTTCAGGGTGTGCATATAAATAGTTCTTACTCATGGCTACATACTCGTGCAAAGATGTTAATACTTTTAACCAAAAGTTAGGTACTGCATCTGGGCCTGGGGTTTTCTAATCAGAGGCGTTTCTTAATTTTGTTTCAATCTCTCTGGCTGTTCATTCATCTCATTTCATATCCTGCACCTTTAAACTTCTTATTTTTTCTTTTACTTCTTTTATCCATTTAGCATCTTTATCGTGTTCCACGGGATCTTCATAGATACTTCTCCAAAATTAATCTATTTTATTTTAGGTCATCAATAAATTGCTTATTTTGTACTTTCCTTTATATTTATCTGTGTATCTTCTAAGTTTTTCCACCTGTGCCGAAATTTTTAATTTCTTATTTGCAATAGTGCATGATAGATCCTGGTCTGTTCTAATATTGTGCATTGCTTTTATTACATCTATCTTTCTTAATATTTTTGTTATCTATTCCCCCTTCTATAGTCTTCTAAGAGTGACACTTCTTGTCTTAATTGCTTTATAATTTTCTCTATTTGATATTTTCATGATGGTATTCGATTTCTCCCCTTCCTTTCTCTAACTACCCTGTGTTCTTGTGGTAGAACCTTATCTGTTATTAATTTAGCAGCACAGTAATATATCCTGTTTACTTCTGTTATGTCACATGGGTCTGTATGGGCAGTCCTACTTACTGCATTCATTTGTTTTATCAGACTTCTGACATTTTGGGTTTTAATGACCTTCTGCAGTCCGTTTCTCTCATTGATCTTAATATATCTATCCATGTCTATTAAATCAAGCAAATCTTCTCTTAGCTCATTTTCTTCCAAACTGATGGCATATCCCTTGTTTTCTCTTTCCTGTAGGCATTCTATAGAAAGTAGTATAGCAGGGTGGGACACATTTCACAAATATGAATATGTGTTGCAAAAGTCACCTGCCACTCTCTGGATGGCACTATTATGTAACATATGTACCACAGGCACATGCTTCACCTGGACTGTTAGTGGTACCCTCAACCTGGCCATGCTATGACACAACAGCTGACATGACTCCCTCACTGACAGTAACAGCTTGCTGTCCCCCAATATCTTCACAATCCCTAGTCTGACTCCTGGCCAGAAGGCAGCAGCTGCAGCCTGCTACACATGCAGAAGTATGTCCAGCTACCTGCTACAGACATAATATACCTCCCAAACACCTAGAACAGGGCATCCACACAACATCCGTAATAAAGGGTTGGAGGGGTTGCACAGGTGAAAAGGACATGTGTCACAGTCTCCCCCTACAATCATACACAGCTGATAGACTAGCATCAACTGCAGCAGCATGTACGTTCAGATAAAAAGGATATATGACACTGACATCTGCCTGTCTCCTTACTGACCCCAACGCACGTTGTTAAATATTACACTATTACAAAATTTGAAAGTCTGTTAACAAAAGTTAGACATAGCATGAAAAACTGTGGACATAATACATCAATACAAACAGTGGACTGTATTTTTAACTACAATCTGTGATGCTGTAGCTCCCACACCTCGATAATGTCCTCCTCACAGGCCAGGAAAAGAGGCAAGGGCTACATGAAGACCTTAATTATAGGACTGCGTTGCCATGCCATTGGCTAATGAAAAGGCAACCCAGCTGTTCTGGATGCTATTAGCAAGTGGGATTCGCAGACTGGTGCAGAGGCAATCACTTGATCATGAGAACTACCTACAAAAGGCAAGCTGCTGCCTATGGTGAACAGGTCTGGAACCTTCTTCATGAAGACAAACTGCAATTTCCTAAGAGGCTACCACTTGATTTCTTCTCACAAAGGAGTACAGCACTATAGCAGGTATGTCATAGAATTAAGCATATAATGGAATGCAGATGGGGGGATCCAGTAATGGGAAATAGAAATTTCAACAGTAGGTCTCAACAACATTTCTTGGAATGACATGTTGCTGTTAGTCTGCTGTCCAGCACCTATGGCCATCCTTATGGCTCTGCCTGCAGTGACATAGATCACAGCTCTAGCCCCTGACTCACCCCACCAATGGACAGGTCACATATGACTGCTACTAGAATGTCTGTTGCACAATAGAGACAGCAAGTACCAGTAGATACAGCTGGCATACCACATAATGTACTGTCAGTGAGCCCCTCTCAGTCTGTGAGTATCGTACAGGCTTAGTTCAAAGGTTTCAGGTGTCCATGACCATTCCTGACATACTCTGGCTAGGTCACTGTGTAATACACATGTATCTCATTGCCTGACACCTATGGCTGGCATACCTAGTGACCTCTTGCAGCAAGACAGCAGGTCATAGGCAGTAGTAGTGGGGGGGGGGGGCACTGGCTCTGCCTCAGCAGCAGTGCATACATAGTGAGCATACAATGTAAGGGGAACAAATACAGTACCAGATATGAATGTATGTACCAATACTGTGTTCTGAGGAGTCTTTCATGTCACAGACACATTTCTCAAACTCTGGGGACAACCATCACGTATTGTCCAACTGGTTCTCAGAAATCCTTATTTGTCTGGCAGGGGGTCTACATCTATCAGGCACATGTACACATTCTGCAAACATCTGGATACTGCAGATGTCGGACACCTATGAGGAGGACACCCTACACCACATATGCAGTCCTCTCAGTTATTGTGTAGCACTGATGTTGCTGGAATGTCCACATGCAAGTGTAGTACCACTCACCTATTTGTTAGATGTAGGCTGGATGACATGGTACTGTAACATTGCCCATAGGGGGACAAACAACAGTCAATGGCAGTGATGGGTGCGGACACATACCAACACAGTCTGTCACAGCACTCAGGCCATAACTGGTATTCCTGGTGCTGTATGAGGTTAACAGACTATGGGCTCTGATCCCCCATATGCCTAGGCCAGATGTTAGCCTATGTGTATGCAAAGCAGCACCTGATTTCCCAGTCCAACAGGGACACAGATGGTATCCCAAGGTGTATGTGAAGTTAACCATCCTGATGTGGACAGGGTGCTCATTCCACAGCAGGGTGAGTGTGTGGGACACACATCTGAGCTCCCAATAAGCCCAGTACATGCCACACACCAGGTTGAGAGCATGTGTGCGTGTTAACAAAGTGGAGCATAAGTTGCACTTGTGCAACAGCACCATCAACGTGGAGTCTGTGATTGGCTTGCATGCCACAATGAGGTCACCCCTGAAGAATATCTATGAAACCATGTAGAGGGTTGGGCATATAGCCTATCTGTGTATGGTAGATGTTTGAGGCCCTGGTATTCCCTGGTGGGGAACCTCAGTGATGTCCACAGCTGCTGCATGTGCTGTGTGATGTGAATGATGAACAGGGAATTATAGACAATACTGGGGCTTATTGGGGGGAATACAGAGATGTTTATACCTCATGTCCCCTGATGGCATACCGTTATGTATGACTTGGGCCATGTAGCAGGATTATCTTAAAACAGAAGCGACACTGTGGTGAAATGTCATATTGCCAAACACCTGTGTACAGAGATCCCTCACGACTGATTGTGTGCCTAAGATGTTGCTAGTACTGTGATAATATGTGGGGATGTCACTCTCCCTAAAGGGGTTGAGACTGAATGTTCTGGTATGTGGCCTGAGGCCATGTTTCTGGCGGCAGTCATGTATCTGTGTGAAACCCTCCTAGGCAGATTTCCACATCACTAAGGAATCCAGTAACAGCACACATAACATGACTACACATGACAATACCTAACAGACCTTCCTCCCACTTAAACCTTACTTTACAGTCAGGATCCACCAACAATAGTTACTATGTGCACCCCAGTGTTCTCCTTATACTTCATGTAGCCTCCTTGCCAAACACACTGATTGTTTTTTGCAGCAACTTACCTTTACTGCTGGTGCATCACCACTCCGTTCACCCTCGCTAATGCTTGGGCTCACTCCACTCTCCTACTCTGCCCTCAATTCTCAACCGCCCCCACTACTTGCAGATTTATCTCAACCCCATATCACCTGACCCCTCGACTGCATCCACTAACCTTTCCCAATCTCACACACAATTCATCCACACTCTAAAATTAACTCCACCCCCACAATCATAAATACAAACCAATTAACCCCCTTCTCCAATCCACATGCACTTTCTACACCATACCTACCCCTTCATAATTTAACACTACTCTCAATCCCAGTCCACCCACTCCCTTCTCAAAGGCACACGCCACCAAGTTTCAACCCACACCCCTGCTACTATGTCCAGTACCTCACTCCCACTCATACAATTCTCCATTACCACTATTTTCCCTACTCATATGCCTCCTGTGAACAACATCTTCCAACCCAGTAAAGCAGTCACACCCTCACATAATATAGACGGTTCAAACACACACATAGTCTCCATTTTCAATGACTATTTCACTTCCTCTATACTTACACTCATAAACAATACAAACTCCAGAAACCTCCCCCAACTGCCTGAACCCAAGACTAACACTACTCACTTCTCACTCAAAACAATACCAACATCTAGCATCCAAAAACTCTTAGCAAAACTTAAACCAACCACTCTTGCTGTTGACAATCTTCCTACAGAATACCTCCAAATAGCATCTAGGGCAATAGCCTATCCCATCACACTGCTAATAAATAGATCTATTACTGAGCGCATCGTCCCAACCTTGTGGAAATCCTCTTTCATTATTTCCCCCCACAAGAGTGGTCCCTCCGCCGATCTCTCTAACTATTGACCATTGCAATTCTCTCATTCCTATCCAAAATCCTAGAAAGATGCATTCACCATCAACTCATCACCCACCTTCTCTCCAACAACCTTCTATCCATCTCACAACATGGCTTCCGCCCATTCCACAGCATCATCATAGCCCTAATTAACTTCACCAACAACATAAACACATACAGGAACCAAGTTAATCTCACCTTGCCACCTTTCTAGACTTATCCAAAGCTTTTGATACAGTTTCCCACAATAAACTCCTAACCTGCCTCTGAGATCTCAACCTTGATGTCCCCACCCTGCTCTGGTTTAAACGCTGTCTAGACAATGCCAACAATCTGTGAAATGGCTCAACAACCTATCCCCCCACCTCACTCCTGGTCACAGTTGGTGTACCCCAAGGCTCCATCCTTGGCCCCCTCCTGTTTAACATCTTTAAAAATCAACTCCACTCTTCAACTAAAAATGCCAAAATAGTCCAATACGTGGATGATACAACTCTGATCTGCTCTGCATCCAACATTCAACTTCTCCAACACAAAACCCAAAAGTCCTTCATTGAAATAGAAAATTGGCTAAACAAATCCCAATGAATGCTAAACCCAAAGAAACACAACTTATGTTGTTCCACCCTACAAAAACCCATGATATTATCTTCTCCATATCCTCAGCCAACAAGACCCTCATTACCCCAGTCCCAGAAGCCAAGTTATTGGAATTTACCATTGACCAACAACTAAAATACAATAAATATATATCCCTTACTGTCTCCAAAGTCCACAAGAAACTAAGGACCCTCTATCGCTGCAAACCTAACTTCCAAAGCTAAATTCCCCATATCCAGAACCTATCTGCTGTCAACACTACTGTATGCATGCCCAGTATTAACAAACCTAAACAGAACTGACCTTAATAAGCTCTCCACATGCTATAACAGAATCACCAGGTTTGCTAGTAATGCCAGATCACATTCCCACCACTGTCATTTACTTTATTTTATTTTATTTCATATTGTTCATACTCTGTAACTGTTTGGAGCTTTTCTCTCCAGGACTCTGCTGAAAACGGACAGTAGCTGTCCAGCCGGACCATCCTGGTAAACAAATGTTAAAAAATAAATAAATAACAGAGGCTGAAACACAGAACAATAGGTTACACCAGTAGTTATGGGTCAACTGCTTGAAGTAGATTCCCATATGTGGAATTGGTGGGTCATGTCAGCACACCGGTGTACTACCCCTATGGTAACATATAGTGTGATGTATACTTGGGAGTGTTATATCTATAATGGCTAGGTGGGTTATACTGTCACAGAGTTTATCCAAGTCAAGGTAGGCAGTTTATGCTGTCACTCCCTGTCCATGGCTTTGGTGACTGTGTTATAGAGGTCAACCGAATGTAACAGACATGAACCCTTCCTTGACAAAGCCTAACTGTCTATGATGGAGTGTGCACAGGTTGCCAATGTCCTTGTTAATGGGGTTCACTATAAACTGTGCCATGGCCTTGCAGCACAACCTAGTTAGGGTGCTTGGTCTATCATGTGACTGAGTATTGGAACACCCATCTTAGTCTAGAGGGGCAAAAGAAGTCATCCATCACACAGCTGGGACAAAGACAGTAGTCAGGCCTCCTTTGAATACAGTGCCTTATGGTGTTTCAAGGTTATGCTTGGGGTCATGTAGGATGCATCCTGTGACGTAGTAGACTCCCATGGCAGATGTATACCATGACTTTCACATGGTAGTGGTGACCTGTTCCCTGCATATAGGAGATGGGTGAGTTACTGTGGACATCCTGATGTACTGATGGGAAAGACAGGTTTTGAAACTACACAGACTCTGCAGGCATCCAGTATGCTAAGCTAACAGCACTGGTATAGCTGGTGTCCTTGACCACCACAAGTGAGTGGATGCAGGTGCTTCCTGTGCTGTTGCAGACATATGTACAGTAGGGGAGATGACTGTCTGTAGTGGATGTAGACAGTGAAAGCTCTGTGTTTGTTGTGCGGGTTTACAGGACTGATCCCATTCTCATTACACCCTAAGGAGACATTGCTCCAAAATGGGCACCTGCCCCTACTTTGTCTCAGACAGCAGTATGTCATCCCTGTTATGAAAGGTATATATTACAGATGTCCACTAGACAGGTGTACATATCCTAGCAGATGATGATGTAGGTCTGTTATGTATAGCTGACTACATGCATCATTACAAATGCACATATAGCACTTGTGTATATGTGTGGATATTGGTACCTGTCCTTAATGAAGGGGTGAGGGCTGTGAGGCTGTGTATACCCCCCAGGAGAATGTGCTACACTTGGGAGGTGTATGTATGGCTGACCCTAGCTAGATGGTATTGTGGGAGATGGTGACTGCAAACATGACCATATGATGGTTGATTTGTCATGGAGGATGGCACTGTAGGGATGCTGCAGTGGGAACCTGGGCTACCAGTGTTCCACACCAGTGGTCATCCCCTCACTGGTTAGATCTGACCATAAAGTAATCACTCTGGATATCCACATTCCACCCCCACCCACGGTCAAAGAAACCACCGTGAAAAACTTTTCAAAAGCAAACTTCACGTTACTTAAGACAGAGGTCGAAAGTTTCAAAGCCCCCATGCCAAAGGATAACGCTGTCCAAGCTGGAGAATCCTTTACTAATGAACTCTATGGGCACGTAGAGGAATCCATGGATTGTGCTATCCCAAGAAAACCAAGACTCACTCCTCTAAGAAAAGGAAACCAGTCTAGTGGACCCCTACCATAAACAAGCTATACAATAGAAGGAGGAAACTAGTACAGAAAAGAGTAAAATCCCAAGAAGGGAAGACATCCATGATCAGTATCAGCAAGAAACTATGATCCCTCATAAAATCATCCTAGGCTAGCTTCAAAGGAAAAATTGCCAAGGACTCCACAGATAACCTCAAGGCATTCTTTAGCTATGTCAAGAATCTAAGTGGCATGGATCGTGCTACCCCAAGCAAAACCGAGACTCGCTCCTTCAAGAAAAGTCTGGTGGACCCCTGCCATAAACAAGCTATACAATAGGAGAAGGAAACTAGTACAGAAAAGAGTAAAATCCCAAGAAGGGAAGACATCCCTCATCAGTATCAGCAAGAAACTATGATCCCTCATAAAATCATCCAAGACTAGCTTTGAAAGAAAACTTGCCAAGGACTCCAAAGATAACCACAAGGCATTCTTTAGCTATGTCAAGAATCTAAGTGGCAATTCTCAGATCTGCTCAGACTTAGTGCAGAATGGCAAAAAATACACTGAACCGACAGATATCGCCAACATCTTGGCAGACAGGTTCAGTGCAAACTCCCCCCCCTCTTACCCCCAAAAGGGCCCATAACCATACCAGAAGAATGTAGTGTCCTTGAAATCACAGACATTCATGTTAAAACAGCCCTCTCTAAAGGCAAAAACACAGCATCAATGGGACCGGATGGTGTCCCAGGCTACGTCCTACATGAGCTCAAATATGAACTAACCATTCACCTAAAAACACTGTTCAGACTCAGCCTCTCCACAGGCTACATGCCCACAGAGTAGCACACAGCAATGGTTATTCCACTACACAAAGGTGGAGCCACAACAGACCCCGGGAACTATCACCCTTTAAGCCTGACTAGCTTGGTCTGCAAGTCTATAGAGTGCATCATCATAGATCTCATAAACAGAGGCATTGAGAACCTCCAAACACTGGAGCCTACCCAGTTCAGCTTTGGTAAGGGCAGATCATGCCTCCCAAACCTGGTGGACTTCTTTGAGACAGTTACCAAGGCTATAGACGAGGGAAAGGTGGTCCACATGGCCTACCTAGACCTCACAAAGGCCTTCAACACCATTCCCCATTTAGATATTATAAACAAGCTCACCAGCCTGAACATAAACCCCTGTGTCATGAGATGGGTTACCAATTGCCTCATGGACAGAACCCACATGGTAAGAGTTGTGGAAACTAGGTCTGACTCTAAACTGGTTACAAGTGACATTCCCCAGGGATCAGTCCTAGGACCCCTTCTGTTTGGTATATACTTGTCAGAGGTACAGGCAAGCACAGAAGTACTATGGCTGACCAAGTTCACAGATGACTGCAAACTAGTGGCTATAATTGTCTCTCTGGTGGACACAGACATCCTCCAAAAGGGTCTCACTGAGACATATACCTGGTATCAAAACCAAGGCCTCAAGCTAAATGCCAAAAAATGCATAGTCATCCCCTTTGGAAAAAATAAAGTACCCACGAACTACCACATAGGTGGTAGCCCCTTAAATATGGAAGACGTAATAAGGGATCTGGGACCCAAGTAGATAGTAACCTCTCCTTTGATAATCACATTGCCAAAGTAGTTAGAAAATCCTTCTATGTAGCCCACCTAATCAGAAAAGGGTTCACATCCAGATCAAAAGAGGTCATTGTGTCCCTCTATGCATCACTCATCAGACCCATCCTAGGGTACAATGCCCCATTTGGGATGTACCTTACAAGACACCTGCAACAGCTGGAAAGACCACAGAAGTACCTCACCAAGAGGATCACTGGCCTCAAACAAATGCCCAATACAGCTCGACTGAAGAAACTCCAGCTGTACTTGGTTGCATACCGCCTACTCAGAGGTGATCTCTGCCTGACATACAAGGCCATGTCCAACCCAGAATTGTTGGACATGCTCCACCTAAAGAAAACCATATCCCCTCAAGCCACATGGTCTAGTGATCTAAACCTCACCACAACAATACATAGGACATTTTGGAGGGACAGATTCCTGTCCCAGAGACTTCCCATGCTCTGGAACAAGATTCCAATCTACATTAGGCAGAGATCCTTGCTAACCCTCTTCAAGAGAAACCTTGACGAGTGTATGGGAAACAGAAAGTTTACCCCGGGGATCACATCAACAGCTCTGCTGGGCAAAGGCACAGGAAACTAATCTAAGGGGGTGGCAAAAGCCAACACATTCCAGCTAGGCTTATAAATGCCTTCGGGCAGATAGCCTAGTACCTACCTATGAACCTATGAACATATAATTTCAACTGCAATACACCTTTACCTCATGTGACGGTAGCCCCTGGCCACATCAAGGTGTTTGTAATTCCACTGTTGACTCAGGATCAGGGTACAGACCTGACTCCTAATACATTTGATGAGGCCCATATAGGCAGAATGGGCTTCCTGGCCACATGTGGTGGCAGGTAGCTAGCTGCAATTTGAATAGGTGTGTGCTGGCAATGGTGAACTTCCCCTGCAATGTCCCCTGTGCATGTTACTGGCTGTACAGCATGGAGGTGTGCATGTGTTTCATATTTACTGAAACTCCATGTCCCATGGCATTACCGGCTACACTTTGGGTTCTGAATGTATGATAGGATGCTTGACCAGGTAAGGCTTGGGTGATCTCTACAGCTGTGAACCATGGTCTGTGTGACTGCACAGATGTCTGCAGCTCCCAGGGTTAAGACTGCTTGCAGTGAGGCCAGACTCATGTGTACACCTCTAACGTTTGTAGCATGGCCTTCAATTTGTGCTGCACTGACAGTTGTATGTTGGTAGTGGTAACCTCACTACATTTATTAATGAAGTCACTATGGAGTTGTTGAGAACCATTGCCAGATGCATGAAGATGGGTGAAGACAGATGAAGGCCTTCTCTTGGAAACCATAATGGTCTGTTTACCATATCATCCCAGACTCACAGGTATTGGAATCTCAGGATTATCACAAGATAAAAGGGCACATGTTAAGGTCAATCATTTCCTGATTGTATTGAGGCATCCATCTGGGTGACAACAGAATGGTGCATAAGGCTATGGACATACTTGCCTGGAACACATAATCAGTGTGCTTATTCATGTCTCACTAAATATAGTCCAGGGACATACATGCCAGGTCAGGCACACCAACATGTACTGTGACAGATGCATGACAGTACCTGTCAGTGAGAGACAGCAGTGCATATGCAATATGGTGGAGTCTGTCACCTGACACACAAGTAACTGCGACCATCTGCAACATACACAGCCAGGTGGGAGGCACATCAGTGTGTCTCCAATGGAGTCCCCTATGTGTAACATGTTTGACATGTGCTGATGCTTGCATGGCTGTACGACACAGGTGTGTGGCCATGTGTGGTATGTGCTGTGTACAGATGCGGCATTCACTTGTGGTTTGTCTCAGAGATCCCCTTTGTTTGTGGACGTGTATGTTGAGGACCACTGCAGATGTGTTTGTTTGTTGTGTAGGTGTGGGTGATGTGTGAGATGTACTGATTGTGTTGACAGCCTGTTTGGGGACAGATATGTGACAGACAGCATGTTCTGCAGATTCCTACTTTCAGTGCATCTGTCACATAGTGTGTTCTTTGGTAGGTTTGTAGATGTCTGTCCATCTGTGTATATGTAGCAGGTGCTACACAGTGCCAGGACACGAATATCAGACACACTGGCTGGGGAAACTGTAGGACATTGTCCAGCTATATAGTCCAGAATCTGATGGAGGAAGGCCAGGGAGACCTGTGGGGTGGGCCTACAGCCCAAGTGATTACTACTACAGTAGGAGGCTGAAGCCACAGCAGACCATGTAGACAAGCTATAAACAAGCAGTAATAGGTGCAACAGATACATGCATTGCAACACCTCATAGCACATGCAGTAAGTAGCATGAAATATCAAGATCTGGGGGGCAATGCATGTGTAATGCCAGTATGTTGCCAATAGGCACAGACATACTGTGTCAATAGATGGTGGTGTATGATGTGAGGATTAGCGGTGGATAGTGCTGGCAAAAATGGATGTGCAGGGGGAGTACATAATGATGATCAATGTATGCAATCTTGTGATATGTTCCCCTGTTCATGTCTTTCAGGTGGGATGCTTAGACATTGCAACCCACCCTTCTCAAAAGCTGAGACCACTGCAATTATTGATGCTCTGAGAATCACCAAGTGCTGTTGTGAAGGACTCGCCACAACCAGCATCAATGTTCTGCACTGTGGGCAGACCTGGTAGCAACCGTGAATGATGTGGGTCACCGGGACAGCAGCTATGAACACAGGTCCTACAACATGCTATGGATCACATACATCATGCATGACAAAAGGCTGCAGCTGTGGCCAGGAGCCATGCTGGCACAGGGGGACAGCCAACTACACAACCATCACTCTTAGCCACAGAGTTGTTCCTAGCAAACCTGAGTTCAGCCACCAGCTCACAGGAAACCATCAATACATATATCATGGAGGTGGATGTCACATATTCCACAGCCAAGGAACATCCAGGTAAGCCTCCAGCAGTCATTATGTTAATACTGTAGCATTCATAGTAGCAGGCTTGGCATACCTGTACACATATGTCAGCTCAATCTGCATTTGTGCATGGGGTTTTGTAATGCACACATGTGCACACATATTGTGAATGTCAGCAATGTCAGTAGTATCACAGCGTGTACTGTATATGTTGATAAATGCACATATTATCTTGTACTAATGCCACATGTGTGTGTGCTGACAATACCTCTCCCCTACAAATCCAGAGGTACCTCGAGTGTGGCTGAGGACCATCAACCTGTAGCATGTGAGTGTGGGACTGTCTTGTTTTGGATCACCTGTACCCTAGGCATGTTAAGGGCTGCCAGTTTGCCATGGACATGACTGTTAAGCTTAGCCATATTGCAATATGTGCATTTTCACTTGTGGTCGGGTTCACTGTAGTGCATCACATTGGTAATCACAGTAGCATGTTTGCAGGGGCTGTAACATATTAGCACATAGTTTTGTATAGGTGTAGCTAGTCTACTATACAGGGGTGCATTACTATTGTGTAAACGGGTGCACTGTGTTTTAAGTGAAGGCACATCACATACTCAGACATGTCATATATCTCACAGGTGTATAGTACTAGCAACATTAGCTGGAAGTAGCTTCACTGCATGTTGTTGAGGGCTGGACCAGACTGTGTCTGTTGTGGTCTGATTGTGTGCTGTGCATGGCATCAGTCAGAAGGTGTGGTCTGTATAATGCCTTTCTGGCATCTCACCTGTGTGTGTGTGTGTGTGTGTGTGTGTGTGTGTGTGTGTGTGTGTGTGTGTGTGTGTGTGTGTGTGTGTCAGCAGAAATTGTTGTGTAGGGATTAATGTTGTCATGTTGTCTTCCCCTCATAAGGGCGGCAGTGGTGGTGCAATGGTTCGCATTGCCACCTCACAGCAAGAGGTTCTCTGGTTTGATCCTTGGCTGGGGTGCCTTCTGTGCATAGTCTGCATGTCCTCCCTGTCGTTGTGTGGGCTTCTTCCATGTGCTCCTGTTTCCTCCCACATCACAAAGACATGCTGTAGGTGGATTGGCCACTCTAAATTGGCCCTAGGTGTGAGTGCATGCATGTGTGTGCCTTCTGTGGAAGGTTGGGCACTGGGCTGGCAACTCGACACTGTAAAACTCCCCTGCCAATCTTGAGCGGACAGGTGATCCACTGTGGTGAATCCTAACTGGGAAAAAAGACGAAAGAAGAAGAAGAAGTTGTCTTCCCCTCATAGTTGATCATGGGAGTTGAAGTGTATCCCTGTCACAACCTGATGCCAGTGTCTCATCAGACTGTGATGATGATGGTGGCCATTGTGAGGCACAGGAGTGGTTGTTGGGGGCTGAATATGTCCCATTGGTTGACATCCCACTTCCATCCCCAATGTCCCCACACATGGTCACTATGCCCACACATACCCAGTCCCAACAGATATTGGGCAGTCAGAGGGTGGTGGGATTGAACAGGTGAGTGTGGCAACTATGGCTTCTGTGACTGTAGACACTAGCCATAGCCAAAGAGCTGGCAAGGTCCCACACAGGCAGATTGACAGGGGTACTCTGGTGTCACAGCATGTTTCACCCGATGCATGTTTCATTCCATCATGGAGGCACAGGTACGTTGTGAACCGTACACCAGACAGATGCTCAGAGTCATGGATGGCACACTGCCTGGCATGCATGACTCCCTCCACAGCAATGGTGATGCCTTACATAATTTTGCTGATGTTGTAGATAGATGGTGGGGTGAGATATTGTCAGTCCTTAACTGTGCAATGTCTGTGCTTGAACATGTGGTGGGAGTAGGGTGTTGGACACATGGACTTAGGTCAGCAACAACATCAGCTGAGAGCCTACATGGCCATGCACATTCACAATCCCGTAGTGGCAGTACCACCAGCACTACCGAAGGCATAACTTTTTCTTTCAGTATGTTCTTTACTGTTTTTAGCTTTCCCTATGTATATATGTGTAGAGAGAGTACCACCAGCACTACTGCAGGGAGGGTGCTGTCCACACCACAATGTGGCAGGCCATAGGCACATGGTCCTGGGTGGTCCTGTGAGAGACACAGACCCAGCAGACAGTGGTCACTGTTGGGAAGTAGCACCACATCTGGCCCTGGGCATGCTGGTAACAGTGCCACTCCTGGCAGAACCAGTGTCTGTGTTCATGGCTGGAGATGATGAACTGTACATGCTGCCATGTACATTCCACAGTTGTCCAACATACCCTCACGTAGTGCTAGCACATGGCTTGACTGTGTGCATGCACACACTCACATCACTGTTACATGAAGGTTGCTGACAAATGTACACAGCTACTCTTCATGGTCCAGCGGACCAGCACCCCTCCAGACACACACACACACACACACACACACACACACACACACACACACACACACACACACACACACACACACACACACACACACACAATGCCAACTGTATGGCATGGCCTAAACCTTTGGCAACCCCACACCACACCCTGTGCATGTGATGATACCTGTGCCACATCCCTGTTATCCATACCATCAAGCAGAGGCCTGCTACTATGTGTCTGATGCAGAGGGTGTATATAGTGCAGTTAATTGCAGTTTGTAGTGTAGTAGTGTTAAGCCCTATAATGTGCTGCTTGCTGGCAATTGTCATGCATACAAATCAAAGTGCATGTACCTTTGTGCCATGATGCTTTATTGCTGTGAGTGCTGCTGATTGACTGTTGTCTCACAGACTTATTCGGTTTCTGTTCCAGGTGTCTGTGTCTGTGTAAGTTGTGGTGAGCTGCTGCCATTACTGAAGTTCAGGATGGCAGAGTGGCAATGCAGAGACATTTTCATCACCAAGGTATAGTGGTATCTGTGCATGTTTACCTAGGTTGTGAATGCGTGGAACAGTGTGTGAGGGACAATGAAGGCAGACAGCATAACATTGCATGCATACACCTTGACACAGCATGCTACTCTTGATACAAGTCATCTGGGTGTTCCTTAGGATCACAGGTTCATAAGTACAGAGGAGGTTACTAGAGTACTGGCCCTGGGTCCCTTAATTTACCCCCAACAGAATCATTGATCAGCACCTGCGCTGGACACAGGTTGGAACCCTGGGTCAGATGTTTTTTTTTTCCCATCCACTCAACCTTGATACAGTTGATGAAGGTCAGCATGGTACTGTGTTTGACATGTTTTGGGAGTGCATTCCTGAGACAAGGAAGACTCTGGGTGACAAGCCTGTTCACCATCAGGTTATTTTGCTGTCACATATGTGATTCAGGCCTATCATGCCAGTAATGCACACAGAATTATACTCATATTTATGGGGCAGCTGTTGAAGGGCTGACAACAACATTGCCATCTAGGCATGCCACAGCCCACATGTGGACAACCTGACCAATACCCAGTGGGGCAGTACTGCTTTGAGGTTGTCTGCATAGAATCGGTGTTGAAGGTCATGGATAACCTTTGTGGATGTTAAAATGGCCTTTACAGTTGCTGCAGATTTCTGCATAGGTACATACCAGACGGGCCATACTGATAATTTATTGTTGCACTGACTGAGGACTATACAGAGGTAATGTCCACCTTTTGTCTGGATGCAGTCCCTTTACCTATATGGTGAACCATGGACAAGCCTTTTATGACCACTGCCACTACTTGCTACCTGTAAGTAACAGTGTTGTCATCCTGAATACCCAGTTCTGTCAACACAGTCTGTATGTTTATGGGGTTGCCTTTGATGTGGAAACTAGTGAGACCATGTTCTTGCTGTATAGTATGATGGTACTGTTGTCTGCATTCAGCTTGAGGCCAGGACCTTGGCACCATTACGTACCCACTGTATGACCCCATTGCAGTGTGTTAACAGCAGTTTGTGGGTCAATGACAGACAGCACACTACTTACAGTCAACACATCCTTAGGCAGCACCAACATATGTGGGTGTTGGCAGTTAATATTCATGCCTAGATATGTGTGAGTTACTGGGGGCAGCAGCTACTCACAGGGCCTCCACATGTCTACATATTGTACACATATACAGTAGGCAGCACAGATCTGGGGTGCCAGCTTATCAAATATGGACTGTGGAACATGTCTTGTAGTATTGTGATAGTTGGCAGGACATACCATACCCACGGCAAGTGCAACAGACTGAACTTCCCTTGGATTGCTAATATAGCAGCTTTTTTCTGTCATGTTACATTCGCTTATGCTATTTCTGATAACATTAAGGTTCTTCTGATGTGAAATAACTGCTTTATGCAACTAGTAGACAACTTTAGGAAATGTTTGACTGTCCTACACTCTGGGGATCTCTGTATTGTTTGAGGCAGACCTGACCAAACAAGGACAGCAACCTGCAAGGTGGGACAGATGGTAACCATACCTCTCACCTTTACATATTTCTGCAGAATGTCCTGATGTTTGCCCCTTATTTTTGTTCCATTTGTCATAACATTGTGGTTTTCTGGCAAATTTGTGGCAAATAAAATAAAAATAATGTTAGAGAATAATGGCAGAAAGTTTCATGTCAGACATCATACCTTTCAGAAAATACATGCAAATGCACAATCTGTTATGCTATTTGCTTTCTATGTTTGTCTGAGTAATATGTAAAGATTGAGCTTAATATTAGGCCTTTGTCCCACTTTTCTTTATGGCTTTGTCTAGATGGCTTTCTCTGAGAGTTTAAGAGGTATGCTGGTGGCCCTAACACAGTCACACTGCTGCAAGGGGATATACATACATGCACACACACACACACACTCATGAACTGCTGTTGTTGAGATTAAAACCCCTACCTGTCTAATTTTACATATGATAGTCCTATATACATAATGCAAGCACCACAGAGCTTACATGGTTTTGCAGTGTCTGCCACTACTATTCAAATGGCTGCCATTTGCAGTTGTTGTAAGGATTATCATTGGGGGGCTAACAGGCCCTTAAAATGGTATAACCATCTCACCCACACACTCACACTGCTAAATGGGGATATGCATTGAAACACATGTGCGCACAGAGTCCTCACTTCTGAGATTAGAATGCATACCTATCTAGTTATGTACACTACAGACTGACATAAGTATTGCATGTGCCACAATGCCATTATGTTAGAAAATGTGCAACTGTGCTTCTAGGGTGGATGACATCTGTAGGCCCTGAATAGGCTGGCAATGGGGGAGTTCACAGGGTGGAACAGGAACACAAAATGGTATAACCATGGCATACACACAGGCAAGACAGCCACGCTACTATAAGGGATATGCATACACAAACACATACACTCACACAGATGGCAGCATTTAAATTAGAGCCCCTACCTATCTAGTTGTATATACTATAGTGCTATGCACTTATCGCATGTGACACAGAGATTATATGGGGATATACATCATAACTTCTTACAGCAGTTAATCTGGACAAAGCCATCAGCACTGGGGGAAAAAACTCCCCAAAATAGGGACACTTTTGACATATAGCTCTTACAAACCTAGACAACTTATAGGGTAAAAGGTTTTGTGTCAGCATGAATTTTCAGAGGGGTATGAAGTCTGAAGCGCAAATGTCTGTGATTCATACCGCTCAACTGTACAGGTTTTTGCAGAATGTCCAGATTTTTCTCTCATATTTTTGGTCTATTTTTCATATAATTGCATTTTTCTGGCAAATTAGTGGTAAATCATTAAAGATGGAAGTTAGAAAATAATAACAGACATTTGAGTTACAGACCTCATACCTTCATAAAAGTCATACTAATGCAAAACCTGTTATTCTATCAACTTTCTAAGTTTGTAAGAGCAAGATTTAAACATTGACCCTATTTTTGGGACTTTGTTCATAGGTTCATAGGTTCATATGTTCATACTAGGCTATCTGCCCTAGGGCATTTATAAGCCTAGCCAGAATGTGTTTGGCTTTCGCCACTCATTTTAAATTTATTTTGCTATGCCCTTTTTCGAGGTTAGTATACTGTGCCTCTGTCCAACAATGACACAGAAGTGATACCCGGGGTAAACCTATGATCTCCCATCCACTCACCAAGATTCCTCTTGAAGAGAGTCAATGAGGGACTCTGACTAACCTGGACTGGGATTTTATTCCAGAGTGAAGGGAGCCTCTGGGTTATGAATCTGTCCCTCCAGCATGTCCTATTTATTTCAGTGCTGAGGTTCAAGTCTCTCGAGCGCGTAGCTTGATGGGATTTGGATTTTCTGAGGTGCAGCATGTCCATTAATTCCGGGTAGGACATGGCTTTATACGTCAGCCACAGATCGCCTCTGAACAGGCGGTATGCCACTGAGTAGAGCTGGAGTTTCTTTAACCGGGCAGCATATGGCATCTGTTTGAGCCCTTTGATCCTCTTGGAGAGGTACTTTTGGGGTCTTTCCAGTTGCTGCAGGTGTCTGGTAAGGTACATCCCAAAGGGGCATTGTACTCAATTATGGGCCTGATGAGGGATGAGTAAAGAGGCACGATGACCTCCCCTGATCTAGATGAGAATCCCTTCATGATTAGGTGGGCTATATAAAATGTTTTTCTAACCACTTTGGCCATGTGGTTGTCAAATGAGAGATTGCTATCAACTTGGGTCCCCAGGTCCCTGATTACTTCTTCTGTACTTAATGGATTACCACCTGTGTGGTAATTTGTGGGCACTTTGTTTTTGCCAAAGGGGATGACTATACACTTTTTGGCATTTAGATTGAGGCCATGGCTCTGGCACCAGTTGTCTGTTTCTATGAGGCCCTTTTGGAGGATGCTTGTGTCGGCTGGAGAGTCGATTATGGCACCCAGTTTGCAGTCATCTGCTAACTTGGTCAGCCACAGTCCTTCCATAAAACCAAAATAAAACTTCCAAACTAAATAATACCAAAAGTCCACGTAAGGCAAAATGACACAGCAGCAAAGAACAGCAAAGAACTGCAAAACTAATTTATTATCACAAAACTTCATCAGAATAAATACACATGACAAAAACATTCTCTTAAATACTATAATAAAACCATGTGATTAATTAACCAATTAAATAATTAAACTAACAAAAACTGATAAAAATATATATATATAACTAAAAAGAAAACATATATTAATATAACTTTTAATAACTCATACCTAAAAGTGAGAATAAATTAAATTTCCTTCTTTGTTAATATTTAATTTACGTTCCTTTAAATAACACTTAATATTAATAGTTTCATTAAGACCTGGGGCTATGTCAGATTTCAATTTTATTTGCCAATATGTTTCCCTTTGCAAAAGGTAATTTTTGAAATCGCCATCTCTCATATCCTTCTGACCTACCTCTAATATAGAAAATAGGAATTTACTAAAAGATGGACAATTCAAAGAATGCTTAAATAAGGCATTCTTTTCATCTTTAGATTTAATGGCATATAAATGTTCCCTAATTCTTATTTTAAGCTCCCTGGTGGTCATCCCTATATAAAATGCAGTACAAGTGGAACATAAAGCAATATAAATGACTCCACTGGTGTTACAATTAACAGGGTCCTACTAAAGGTGCTAACTAAAATATAGGGGCCTGTGGAAATAAACCGACAAATATTGCATTGATTACAAATATGCATGCCCCTCTTGTGGGACCCCAGTCTAGAGGTCTTATTCTGGTGAATTTCCAAAATCCGTTTAATATTAAGACCGTTCTTTTGAACAAAAATAGGTCTTTCTCCTACAGCGTAAAAGATATCCTTATTGCCCTTAATGATGCCCCAATTTTTCCTGATAATATTTTGAATGTCCTGACAATCGGAGCTCATCTCAAGTGAACAAATTAAATTGGCGTTCATTTTATTATCAACCACATTCCTAGGGGAGAAATCCACTTCATCATTTTGAAAATTTAACAGTGGAAAGTATTTACTCTCCCTTTTGGACCAGATGTCTGCCTTGGCACTATCAAGAATAGATTGATCATATCCCCTTTTAATAAATAAAGAAGTAATAAAAGCAAATTCCTTATACAAGTCCGCATCCTTAGAGGTCATGCGGCTTATATTATTGGTTATATACTTGGGGTGCCCACTTCTATAATGTAAATAACCATTATTAAATGTCCTTTTTCGGTGAATACAACTGTGAAGTCTACTATCATCAAAATCCCATTTAAGTGTAATGTCTAGAAAATTAACATTCAACCCTACTGCACCCTTAGTAAACTTTAAATAATCCGAAAATAAATTGATATCAATGTAAAATTCGTTAACAGTACTAGTGTCACCGTCGATTATGTTATGCCTTACGTGGACTTTTGGTATTACACAGTCCTTCCGTGTTGGCCTGTACCTCCGAGAAATATATACCAAACAAGAGAGGTCCCAGGACTGAGCCTTGTGGGACACCACTTGTAACTGGTTTGGAGTCTGACATGGCTCCAGCAATTCTAACCATGTGGGTTCTGTCCTTGAGCCAGTTTGCAATCCATCTAGTGACATAGGGATTTATATTTAAGCTGGTGAGCTTATCTATAATGCCCGAGTGGGGCATTGTATCTAAGGCTTTTGCGAGGTCCAAGTAGGCTGTGTGGACCACCTTCCCCTCGTCAATGGCCTTGGTGACTGTTTCAAAGAAATCAACCAGGTTTAAGAGGCAGGATCTGCCCTTAACAAAGCCAAACTGGGTAGGATCCAGTGTCTGTAGGTCCCCAATATCTTTATTTATGAAGTCCATGATGATCCTTTCCATAGCTTTGCAGACCAAGCTAGTCAGGCTTATGGGGTGATGGTTTCCAGGATCCATTGAGGCACCACCTTTATGGAGAGGGACCACTGTTGCTGTACACCACTCTTTGGGCACATATCCTGTAGTAAGGCTGAGATTGAACAGTAGTTTTATGTTTGGGTTTAGCTCTTTTTGGAGTTCATGTAGGGCAGCCCGGGACACCGTCTGGTCCCATTGATGCTGTGTTTTTGCTTTGGAGAGCGGCTCTTACCTGAGCATCTGAGATGTCAGGGGGGCAGCACTCTGCTGGGATAGATATTTGCCCTTTTGGTGGGGAAGGGGGGGAGAAGTTTGCACTGAACCTGTCAGCTAGGATGTTGGCAATGTCTGTGGGTTTGGTGTATTTTTTTGTCATTTTGGACTAATTCTGAGCATATCTGGGAATTACCACCCAGGTTCCTAACATAACTAAAGAAAGCCTTGTGATTATCCTTAGTGTCCTGTGCAATTTTTCTCTCGAAGCTGGCCTTAGACGATTTTATGACTGCCCGTAGTTTTTTGCTAATACTGATCAGTGATGCCTTCCCTTTTTGGGATTTTGCTCTATCATGTAGTAGCTTCCTCCTTCTATTGTATAGTTTGTTTATGGCTGGGGTCCACCAGACAGGACGTCTGCCTTTGGAGGATTGAGTCTTGGTTTTATTTGGGATCACATGATCCATGCATTCCTGAAGGTGTTCATAGAATGCGTTTATAAAGGATTCTGTGGTCTGGGCCGTATTTTCCACAGGCCCGGGGGCTTTGAAGGATTCCACCTCAGTTTTGAGGAGTGTGAAATTTGCTTTAGAAGTTTTTCACTGTGGTTTTCTGGGCAGGGGGTGGGGTCGGGATGTGAATATCCAGTGAGATTAGTTTATTGTCTGATCTTACCAGTGAGGGATACACTTCTGGTCTGGAGCATAGAGTCCCCATGTTGGTGATGATCAGGTTGAGTATGTTTTCCCCTCTTGTGGGAGTGGTAACAAGTTGTTCCATAGCATTTGAGTTTATAAATTCTAGGAACCTTTGGGCTAGGGTGTTGGAGCTAGAGTAATGCTCCCAGTCTATGTTTGGGTAGTTGAAGTCACCCAGTATAATGGTGTTTGGAGAGACCTTCATATTTTCCAGTGTTCTCAGGAAGGCCGAGTGGGGTTCCTGGGTTTGGGAGGGTGGTCTGTAGCAGGCTATAAACTGGATGGCAGTTTTATCCACTGTTAGTTGCACATGGATAGTCTCTGATGCTTCGTGCTTTGCCACCAACCTGGAGGTGTGGGTATCTTTGATGAATATTGATACTCCCCCTCCTTTGGTGGTTCAGTCCAAGTTTTGGGGGCAAAAAGCATGGTATGAGGTATAACCTGGTAGTGCTGGGGTGCTCTCGGGAGCCCTGAACCAGGTTTCTGTTACTGCACAGATATCGATGTTCTCCATGCTAAGGAGAGTTTCGAGTGCATGCATCTTGAGGTTTAGACTTCTGGCGTTGAGTAGCATTACTCTTAGTTTCTTATCCCATATTTATTCATGGCAATGTCCAGATTTTTGCTCTAAGAGGATGAGAGTTATGCTGTCATTATTTCTGACTTCAACTCTCAATGATTTGCCAATGATTTCCCAGAAAACCCAATTTTTATGAGACATGGACCACATATATGTGGCAAACTTGGACATTCTGCAAAAATTTGTACAGTTGAGTGGTATGGCCTGAAGAGTTTCACATGGTGCATCTAAGATGGATGAAATCAACAGGCTCTGTAAAGTAATGTCATGGGGAGGGGGGGTCAACAGGCCTCAAAATGTTATAACTAACACACATGACAGCCACAGTGGATATGCTTCATACACACAAACATAATTACAGTTGTCAGTATTGAGATTCAAACCCCTACCTATCTAATTGTGTATACTATAATGCTACCTACTTATCACATCTGCCACAGAGGTAATAAGTTTAGAAAGTGTCCAACAGTGAATCTAAGGTGGATGACATGAATTGGCACTGTAAAGTAATGCAATGGGGGTCAACAGAGTGGAACAGGCCTCAAAATGGTATAACTAAGACAGAGGATATGCATCACACACACACATATATACACACTATCACCATTGGCAGTATTGAGATTAGAACCCCCTAGCCATTCAGTTGCTTGTACTACAATGCTATGTATTTATTGCATGCGCCACAGACTTTATATACCTGCAGAGTGTACAATGGTGTCTCTAAGGTGAATGACATCAGGGTAATGGGGGCTACTGGGTGGAACAGGCCACACACACACACACACACACACACACACACACACACACACACACACACACACACACACACACACACATACACAGTTGCCAGTACTGAGATTAGAAACTCTACCTTTTTAGTTGCATGTGCTATAGTGTTACATAGTTATCACATGCATCATGGAGCTTGCCTGACTAAATAGTGTCCAATGGTGCTTCTAAGGTGGATGATATCTACAGGCCCTGTAAATTAGTGCAGTGATGGGTTAACAGGCCTTAAAATATATTGGCATTGCACACATATAGGCCGGAACTACAGACAGCCACAAGGGGATATTCTTAAATACATACACACTGCATTGCCATTTTTGGGATTAGAACCACTACTTCTTTGTCTGCACTACAGTGCTATCCACTTATTCCATGCACTATGAGGCTTATTTGTTTGAAGAGTGTCTGCCACTGCTGTTGGGTGGATGACATCAGTAGCTGCTGACAGGTAGGCCACTGTTCTGAAAGGATACTAATATCAGGGCCATACAATGGGTGACCATGACACAGATGTAGGCCTGTTGGGCATGTGTATTCTGCTGTAAGTGTAAAGATACAGATACACACACGTGTGCATGTGTGCACTCACACACACATACACACACACACACACACACACACACACACACACACACACACACACACACACACACACACACATGCACACAGTGGGTGATGTGAGATTACAACCCCTACCTCACTTGTATTATGCAATGGAGCTCACCTTAGTACTTGCATGTGCCACTGGTTAGACTTGGTGTGCAAATAGCTGCAGCAGTACATCCCTCTATGCCTTTTGGGGTCTCTCTCTCTCTCTTTCTCTCTATCCCTCTCTCTTTTTCTCTCTCTGTCTCTGCCCCTGTCTCTGTCTATAATTGATATATTCGTATATGTTACCTATATACTGTATATGTATGTATATCACACTCATCAGATCCAGATATATCTTATATGTGCCACATACAGATAGATGAGGGTAATCCTGTCTGATGGGGGTGGGGAGAGACAGTTAAGGTGTACATAGCTGTCTGTATGCAACAACATATATGGAAAACACAGTTCTATAGTCAAATGTGGGTTTAGCCATGGTCTGACATTCTCAAAGTGTAGTAGCATGCCCAGTATGACCTTCAATACTAACAGTGGGACTCCAGTCCAAACCTACCTATACTATGGTCCAGGATTTTGTGTGCTTCAGCTGATTGGCTGATGAATATGTGTAAACAGTGCAGCACCTCAGTAATATACTGGCTGAGGGATCTCTTGGCTGTGTGCTATCTTTCTTAACTGAGTCATATCCTGGAGTGGGTACAGAGTGCATTGGACTAAGCAGAGTTCCAGAATATGTGTGGTATATCCTACATAGCACTGTAGGACGGCCATGGTGGTGCAGTGGTTAGCATAGTCGCCTCACAGCAAGAGGTTCTCCGGTTTGATCCTCGGCTGGGGTGCCTTCTGTGTGGAGTCTGCATGTCCTCCCTGTGGTCGTGTGGGTTTCCTCTGGGTGCTCTGGTTTCCTCCCATATCCCAAAGAAATGCTGTAGGTGGATTGAACACTCCAAATTGGCCCTAGGTGTGAGTGTGTGTGTGTGCCTTCCATGAAAGGTTGGGCGCCAGGCTGGCAACTCGACACTGTAAAAACTCCACTGCCAATCATGAGCGGACAGTTGATCCGCTGTGATGACCCCTAACCAGGAAAAGCCAAAAGAAGAAGAAGATTCTACAAAGCACTGTGATTACTTGGTATGTCAGTGGCAGATCAGTATAGATTAATGTGAGGAACTGCTGACAGACATTTATTTACTGATTCCATACACTGCAGGGAACCTATGGTATTGCACAAATTGTTCTAGTGTGCACATTCTACATTTGTCTGGTCAGTGGTTCCTCTTCCCCTTATATGTGGCTCTTTGTCCTTCTGTACTCCAGTCACAGACCTTGTCCATAGTTGCTGCTGTTATGTATTTGCAGTTATGGTGTGGCTGGTGTAGATGTTGTAACACCACACACAAGGTTACGGACTTCACATCTCTGACTGTACCTGTTTAGCAGGCTGTCCATCATTATGCCTCATACATCTGCATTGGTCCTCAGACAGTTTGTGTGGCATTGTTATTATAAGGCTACATATTGGGCATAGCTCTCAAACTCTTACAGACAGACATCTGGATAGGCCCATATATAACAGTGATACACAGGCCCAGACATGGTGACAGGGTCTTAATATTAATCTTCCAAACGTAAACAGTTGGTAGAATGGTTTTGTATTAGCTTGCATGTTCTTATGGGTATGAAGTCTGCATCTCAACTGACTGTCATTGATGTTTTCACACCAACCTTAATTGGTTTGCAAATAGTTTGCCAGGCAAATGCAATGCTATGACAAGCAGAACAGATATATGAGGCATACATGTAGATTCTGTGAAAACCTGTCATTCCAGTGGTATTGATGGTACCCACTGACTTGGCAGTACTGACAAGTCACATGGCAGCCTTTATATCCTGACACTAGACTGACTTGTCACAACTTACTGCTCTACTAGGCACTGTCTAGGTTACTCAGAGCTGTATACTGTCCTTATGTGTTGCCCCCTGTTCATCCATTGTCCAGCTTTCCTGCAGTAACAAATATTGACTTCGGGACAGCCTTTACACCTCCTACCATAGGTGTAGCTGACATACAAAATAGTTGACATGGCCAGTCTTGAACCATGGACCCTCTCAACCACAGTACTGTGATTATACCACTAAGCCACAACAGCCACCAGCCAGTGCTATCTACTTCCTGACACTATTGGCCACGCACATACATAGCACGTTGACCCCTGTATATTGTGAAAATGGAAGCTAGCACATTGATAGGGACAGCCCTGGGAATGTGTGGCCTGCTGCTATTACCTTACAGGCATAAATGTTACTGCAGTTCTATGGGAACATGGGTGTGTTGGGGGAAGGGGAGCATACCTCTCAACTGTACACATTTTTGCAGACTGTCTAGATGTTTGCCTCATATTTTGGGTCCATTTTTCATAATATTGTGGTCATCTGGAAAAAGACTTGCAGAGTAATTAAGACTGAAGTTAGAAAGTAATGACAGATACAGACATTTGGGTTTCAGACTTCTTACCCTTCAGAGAATTCATGCTACTGCAAAACCTGTTTAAAAATCAACTTTCTAAGTTTGTAAGAGCAAAATTTCATAACTGTCACTATTTGTTGCCTTTGCCACACATTTCGTTATAGCTTTTTGCAGACGTCTTGCTGTAAGAGGTTGAGAGGTATGTATGGGACTCCAGCTTTGACATCCATGCATCTGTCATATGACCATTTGTTTGTTAGTCCCTCACATATACTGCACTGAGTTTTGCCACCTTGGGGACTACTGCATATTCTGAAGCAGCCAGTATTTGGTAGACAGTTCCTATTGTCCCACATAGCTGTCAGTTGTCTGATGCAATCATGGTAGCTCACTCCATTCCCTTGCATACTTGCAGCAATACCATATATATGCTACCACAGTCTACTACCCCATTAATTTGTTGTTAATAAGAGTGACTTACCTTGTGCCTGCAACAGTTGAGAGGACGGTGCTTCAGGGCTGACTCTGTTGGATACATGCAATACATAGCCTATACATGATAAGGTATAGGTAGTGTTATGTGGGTGGCATCCTTTTTACTGTGTGTATGTCAGTCAGAGTGAGGTGTCAGTCCCTAAGTCCCTATGTTGTCAGTGTATGTGCTATGTGTTGCATTTGATAAGGCTAGGGTGTACTGAGTGCACCTATGTCTGCCTACAGGGACAGGGTCAGGGGGTTCCTCCTCCTCTGAGTCCCCCTGTGCCTCTGAGGACCTTGGCAATGGTGGGGGGGCTGTGTTCCCCTTCCCTCTGATGTTCCTGATCCAGCTGTTTCCAAAGAATCATATTGTGTAGCATGGAACATACTATGAACATGTGTGCACATGTGGCTGGAGAGTACTGCAGGGCTCCACCAAATATGACAAGGCAGCAAACCATGACTTGAGCAGCCCAAACACATGCTCTATGATATCCCTAGCTTGTGTGTGTGCCTCATTATGGTGTTCTTCTGTGGGTGTGTGCATTTCTGATGGGTGTCTTCATCCATGGTTCCACTGTGTAGCCAGCATCTCATATTAGATGGCCATATGGGATGCCCCCCCTAGCAAATTCCTGGTACAACTGTGATGCATGCCAGATGTGAGAGTCGTGAAATCTGCCAGAGCTGCCAGCACACACATTGATGATAATTCCCTGGGCATTGCACATGACCTGGCAGTTGATGGAGTGGTACCCCTTGCAGTTGACGTAGACTCTAACCTCCTTACTGGGTGGTGCTTTGATGTGCACATGAGTGCAGTCTATGGCAACCAATAACTCTGGGTTGTGTGCTACATGGTGGAAGATATGCATACTGCTGGTCCTCTCCTCAGGGGTGATGGGAAAATAAATGTTCTCACCGGCATATGTTAGCATGACATTCATGAACTGGTAGAGTACCCTGGACGTGGATGCCTGTGAGATCCCAATGATGCTCCCAGTAGGTCTTTAGAAAGTACCTGAAGCTAGTAATCTTAAGACTACACATACCTTTGTTTTCACTGGGATGGGTTCCCGTCTGTTGGCTCTGGGTCGGAGGTGAGGGTGGCAGAGCTCAGTAAGTTCCTATAGTATGTCCCTGCTCACCCTGTAGCGCTCTACTATCTCCAGCTCATATAGTCCCTGAAAGGTTACCCTGGGCATGAACATTCTTCTCCTCCTCAGTCTGAGCCTATTGTCAGCATCATCATCATCATTGTCACTTACCTCAGCCTGTAGCACGTACAGATGTAACAAAGCAGCAGCAGCATCTATCATTCTGTTAGTTAAAATTCCCAAGTGTGTACACCAATGTTGCAGAGTATGTGGGAAAAATCAGATTGAAAGGTGTATGCATACTTTATAGTGATGTGCTGCAGATGCAGCCTGTGTGATTGGCTGACTATCATCCATTCCACCTGCCAGCTATATTATTGAGTTGTTTGAATGGGCCAGTGTCAGTGGAACAAGGCTTATCAGTCATTTCTAGCTGATTGGCTTTTCTAGGCTGTTTCCCTTTATTTGTTTTCCAATTTCCTCCACTACTAAGCCCCATGGTGCTCCGTGCAAACACGCAGCTCTAGTGTAAACATTGCTCTGCAGTTTAGACCCTCCCCTGTACATGGGTATGCTTAGCTTTTCTTTAACTTGCTAAAACCCATGCAGCAGGGCTAAGTATAGCTTAGCAATCCAGACATACCCCTCTGTTTAGCTCTGCTTACCGTTGTCGCAAGGTCTGCCGATAGTGCAGCCCATTCTTGCTGGTTATGGTGACTCCTTGATAACAGCACCTGGTGATGGAGTCTCAGGGCATCAATTATGGCAGCAGCCTCAGCTTCTGAGAAAAGTGGATTCCTACGCCGGTACATCCCATCTGAAGACATGAAGAGGGGAACACATCACAGGACCACATACATTGCTCACCATTGTGTACACAGCCTGCACATCCACATTTGCCACAACTATTCAAAACTAACTCCCACATCATACCCTGCCATCTATCACCACAGTATGTATGTAGCTATCAGCAACATAGTGGCAATACATCATGCATTGCCCTCCTGGTCTTGATGTTTCCTGCTACTTCCTGCATGTCCTATAAGGTGCTCAAATGCATTGTCCTGTTGCACCTACTACTGCTTGCTCATAGCCTGTCTACATTATATACAGTGGTGTTAGCCTCCTACTGTTGTGTTAAGCACCTGGGCTGCAGGCCCACTCCTTAGGTTTCCCTGGCCTTCCACCATCAGATTCTAGACTATATGGCTGGGCAATGTCCTACAGTTTCCCCTGCCAGTCCAGTTGATATTGGTGTTCTGGCACAGTTTAGGACCTGCCTCATATACATGGATGGACAACTATCCACAAACACCAGCAAGGAACACACTGTGTGAGAGATGCAATGACATTAGGAACCTACAGTGCATGCTGTCTCACTGTCAAGCCTGCATATCTGTCCCTGAACAGGTTGTAAACACAATCAGTACACCTCACACACCACCCACTCTTATGCAACACATGCACACACACACACACACACACACACACACACACACACACACACACACACACACACACACACACATACACATATGCAGAGGTCCTCAACATACACATACACAAACAAAGGACACTTCTGAGGCAAAGCCACACATGAATGCCACAGCCCCACACAGCACATACCACACACAACCACACACCTGTGTGCACAGCCACACAGGCATCACCACATGTCAAACATATTACACATAGGAGAATCCATTGTGAGACACACTGATGTGCCTCTCACCTGGCTCTATATGTGGATGGTCACAGTTAGTCGTGTGTCAGGTGACAGAATCCACCATATTGCATACACACCGGTGTCTCTCAGCAACAGGTACTGTCATGAGTCTGCCACAGTCCATGTTGGCATGCCTCACTTGAGATGTACATTCCTGGATTATATGCAGTGATAAATGACTGACCACACTGATTATGTGTCCCAAGCAGGTATATCTCTAGCCTTATGCAGCATTCTGCTTTCACTCAGACTGATGCTGCAATACAGTCTGGAAATGACAGACCTTAACATGTGGCCTTTTGTCCTGTGATATTCCAAGGGGTTCTAGTACCTGGGAACCTGCGATGATATGGTCAACAGACCACAATGCTTTGCCAGAGATGGCTTCCATCTGCCTCAACTGGCCTTCAAGCGTCTGGCAATGGTTCACAGGGATGACATCTTGCCACCCTCATAGTGCTTTCATTAGGAATAATGGTGTGGTTATCACTACCAACATACAACTATCAGTGCAGCACACATTGAAGGCCATGCTGCTAAATGCTAGGAGTCTACACATGACTCTGCCCTCAGTGCAAGTATTCTTACCCTGGAAAATGCTGACATCTGTGCAGTCACACACATATGGTTCAAAGCTGCAGAGACCACCCCAGCATTACCTGGTCAACCATCCTATCATGCATTCATACCCCAACGTGTGGGTGGAAATGCCATGGGGCATGGGGTTTCAGTAGATATGAGGCACATACACTCCTCCACACTGTACAGGCAGTAGGATGCACAGGGGACACTGCAGGGGCAGTTGACCATTGCCAGCACACCTATTCAAAACATAGCTAGCTACCGGCCACCACATGTGACAAGGAAGCCCATTTTGCCTATATAGACCTCATCAATTCTAGTACGATTTGGATCCATACCCTGATCCTGGGACATTTGAATGATCCAGACATACATTGGAGCACATACCCATGCCAGCACACAAATGGCCAGAGAGACATCAGCAGTGGAATTACAAACACCTTGGTGCAGCTAGGGCTACTCCCACATGAGGTGAAGGTGTGTTGGAGCTGATATTACAATCAGGGGATAGCACTGCAACATCCCTACAGTGTCATCCTTTATGGCAAAGCAACCATCATTTGGTCATGTTTCCAGTCACCATCTCCCACAATACCCATCTTGTTACAGTCAGACAAATATACACCTCAAATGTGACATATAACCTCCAGGAGGATGGTATACACAGCTTCACAGCCCTCAACCCCTGTGTAGGGACTGGTACCAATATCCAAACCACACACAAGTGCTATATGTATATTTCTATAGATGCATGGAGTCAGGTATAACAGACAGGATTACATCATCCTCTGCAAGGATATGTACACCTGCCTGGTGGACATCTGTAATACATAGTGTCTATCACAGGGATGCCATAACACTGTCCAAGACACAGTAGGAGCAGGTGCCCATTTTGGGGCAATGTCTGCTTAGTGTGAACAACTGAATGGAATCACTCCTGGAAACCTGCATAGCAAACCCTGAGCCCACATTGTCGACATCCACTACAATCATCTCCTGTTCAACACATATGTCTGCAACATCACAGGAAGCACTTGCTTCTGCTGAGTTGTGGTGGTCAAGGACACCAGCTATACCACTGCTGTAAGAATAACATATTGATGCCTGGCAGAATCAGTGTAAGCTAAACCCACTGCCCCCCCCCCCAATCAGTGCATCAGGATGTCCACAATTTCTGCCCCCTTCTCTTATATGTAGGGAACAGGTCACAACTGCCATTTGAAAGTAATGGTATAAATGTGCCATGGGAACCTATCACATCACAGGATGCATTCTACATGACTCCAAGCATAACCTTGCAACACCATAAGGCACATTATTCAAAGGAGGCCTGACTACTGCATTTGTCCCAGCCATTTGAAGGACAACCACTGTCACCAGTCTGTCACATTATACACCCATCAGCTTAACTAGTCTGCTCTGCAAGGTCATAGCACAGTTTATAGTGAAACTCATTAACAAGGACATTTGTGACCTCCACACACTCCATCATGCACAGTTAGGCTTTGTCAATGAAGGGATCATATCTGTTACACTCGGTTGACCTCTTTGAGACAGTCACCAAAGCCACGGATGGGGGTAACAGTACACAATACCTACTTTGACCTGTACAAAGTGTTTGAGAGTATAACCCACTTTACCATAATGGATATATGCTCCCAAGTATGCATCAAACCACATCTTACCATTGGGGTAGCACACTGGCCTAATCTACATAGGGGAATCCACCTCCAGTGGTTCACCCATAACTAGTGGCATAACCAGTTGTTCTGTGTTTGGCCCCCTGTTATGTGTGATGTACATGTCTCAGGTGCAGGGCACAGTCATTGGCCTATGGCTGACCATGTCTGCAGACGACTGCATGCTGTGTACTGTCTCTGGATTCCCAAGTGATGTGGACATCTGCCTAGGAGGGTCTCACACAAATACATGACTGGTGCCAGAAACATGGCCTCAGGCCACATACCAGGAAATGCAGTGTCAACCCCTTTGGGGAGAGTGTCATCCCCACATATTATTACAGTACTAACAACATCCTAGGCATGCAATCAGTCATGAGCGATCTGTGCACACAGGTCGATGGCAACATGACATGTCACCACCGTGCTGCTTCCATTGTAAGGTAAACCTTCTACATGGCCCACCTCATGCATAAAGGTATGTCATCCAGGCACATGGGGTCCTAACATCCCTGTATTCCCCCAGTAAGGAGCATTATTGTGTATAATGCCCCGATCATCATTCACATCACACAGCACATGCAGCAGCTGGGGTCATCACAGAGGTTCCCCACAATGGAATACCAAGGCTTCAAACATCTACCATACCCAGATAGGCTATAAGCCCAACCCTCTGCCCGGTTTCATGCATACTCCTTAGAGGTGACCTCTTTCTGGCATGCAAGGCAATCATGGACTAAACATTGTTTGGACTGCTGCACAAGTGCAACTCAAGCCCCACTCTATTACCACAAACAAACACACACACACACACACACACACACACACACACACACACACACACACACACACACACACACACACACACACACCCTCAACCTTGTGTGTGACATCAACTGGGATTGTTGGTGGCTCAGAAGTGTGTCCTACACACTCACCCTGCTGTGGAATGGTCACCCTGTCCACATCAGGCAGGGTAGCTATTTATACCTGTTCAGGCGGAACCTGGATAACTGGATGGTTATCTGCACACACATCCTTGGGGGTACTATCTGTGTTCTTGTTGGACTGGGGTATCAGGTGCTGCCTTACATACACATGGGCTAACATCTAGCCTAGGCATATGGGGCCTCAGGGCCCATAGCCTAGTACACTCGTGTGGTCCTAGGTATACCAGTTATAGCCTTTGTGCTGTGACAGGCCATGTTATTATGAGTCCACACCCATCATTGCCATCAACTGTGGTGTGTCCCTTATGGGCAATGTTACAGTACCATGTCATACAGCCAACATCTGACAAATAGGTGCATGGTATTACAAGTGCATGTGGACAATCCAGCAACAGCTGTGCTACACAATAATTGAGACCAGTGCATATGTGGTGTAGAGTCTCCTTATGTAGGTGTCTGACATCTGCAGTACCCAGATGTTTGTGGAATGTGTACATATGCCTGATATTTGTAGACCCCCTGCCAGACAAATGTGGATGTCTGGAAACCAGTTGGACAATATGTAATGGTTGTCCGAAGAATGTGAGGGATGTGTCTGTGACATGCCATACCCCTCAGAACACAGTAATGGTACATTAATAAATGGCAATGTATTCATTCCCTTACATTATATGCTTAATATGCACACACTATTGCTGAGGCAGAGCCTGTGTCCCCCCACTACTATTGCTATAACCTACTGTCCTGCTGCAGGAAGTTACCAGGTATGCTAGCCATATCTGTCAGGCAATGAGATACAGGTGTGGAGTGCACAGTGACCTAGCCAGAGTATACCAGGAACAGTCAGGGAGACCTGGACAATCTTTAACCTAATCATGTATGACATTCACAGACTGAGAATGGCTCACTGATAGTACATGATGTGATATGTCAGCTGTATCCACCAGTAGTTACTGTCACTATTGTACAACAGACAATCCAGTAGCATTCGTACATAAGCTGATTATTGCTAGGGGAATTCAAGAGCCAGAGCTGTGATCAGTGTCACTGCAGACAGAACCAAAAGGGAAGACTGTAGGTGTTGGACAGCAGACTAACAGCAACATGTCATTCCAAGATATGGTGTTGAGACCTACTGTTGAAATTCCTATTTCCCATGACTGCATCCCCATCTGCATTCCATTCCATTATATGATTAATTCTATGATATACCTGGTATAGTGCTGTACTCCTTTGTGAGCAGAAATCCAGTGATAGTTTTCCTTGGAAATCACAGTCTGTCTTCACGAAGAAAGTTACAGACCTATTTACCGTAGGCAGCAACTTGCCTTTGTAGGTAATGCTCATGAATAGGTGATTGCCGGTGCATCAGTCTGTGACTCACACTTGCTAATAGCATCCAGAATAGCTGGGTTGCATTTTCATTAACCAATGGCATGGCAACAGAGTGCTATAATTAAGACCTTCATGTAGGCCTTGGCCCTTTTCCTGGCCTGTGAGGAGGACATCATTGAGGTGTGGGAGCTGCAGCATCACAGAGCGTAGGTAGAAATACTGTTCACTGTTTGGATTGATGTGGTATGTCCACAGTTTTGCATGTTATGTTTGGCCATTGTTAGCAAACTTTCTGATATTTTTGTCAGTTTATTGTTTAACAATGTGTGTTGGGGTCAGTATGAAGACAGGCAGATGTGAGTGTCATACATCATTTTTTTCTGAATATGCATGCTGCTGCCATTGATGCTGCTCTATCAGCTGTGTATGTTTGTAGGAGGAGACTGTGTCACATGTTCTTGTAACCTGAACATTCTCCTCTCCAACATTTATGTATAGGTGCTGTGTGGATGCCCTGTTCTAGGTGTTTGGGAGGTATGGTAGGTCTGTAGCAAGTTTGCATGGCTCTTAGCTCTGCTTAAACCCTCATTAATTTTAAAAAAAGAAATGAAAAGGGGGTAATAAAAAATAGGTAAAATGGGGGTAAGAGGAGGATAAACATGCTGAAAGGCAGGTATGGATATGCAGGATGGGTGTAGGAAAGGACTGCAGCTCTCCATTTCTTGTAAAGCAACAGCTGTGCATACTGTAGAGAATTTGGAATTTGGAGCCTCACATCACAGAGAGAAGGGTGCGGGTAACATAAATGTGTTGATTAATTGATGTAATGATTGATTCTGTGCAATTTACATGGGGGTGAAATGCAGAGCTATGTATGGGGCGATATTTTTTTTGGGAGATGTGATGCCCGCGCCCTGGCCCAGCAATCAAGTAGCCTCAATCCTCACCACTAACACCAGTGAGGGGTGTCTCATATAGGAGGAAAGGATAACAAATACACACAGTAAAGTGCATTTTCCCTTAAGAGCACACAGAGATCACAGTCAGTCCAGGACTGGTCGTTCTCTTGCTCTCCAGGTCCCCAGTAAGACTCCCCACTGGCACAGCTATAGGGTCCAGATCTCAGCCTAGTGGGCAAGCTAAAACCTCCAGCACACTCTCTGTCCAACCAGTGCTTTGTGTCCCTGCCCAAGTAGCTGGCACACACACACACACACACACACACACACACACACACACACACACACACACACACACACACACACACACACACACACACACACACACACACACACACACACACACACACACACACACACACCCTTTGAGAACAGTTTATACAACCACACAGACACTCCTGGGGAAGGCTGGCACAGGTTCTCCAGCTGTGCCCATTTTCCCAGACTATACGGTAGTACCAGCTGCCACAACCCACTAATATTTATCAGCTACTCAAAGGCCCTTAAAAGGTGTCTGATTATTACTGTGCAATATTATTATCCAATTGGTAGTATAGCACAGGGCTAAAGCCATTGAAGTGGCTTTGTACAATTTTACCAAAGGCATGCAAGTACTCCAAAGAGCTTAAATTATCTCTACAAAGACAGCCACAGTTGGAAGGGTTTAAAAATATTTAATAATAAATAGTCAAGACACAAGACAATACTTTTTCTATGCAGTGCTAGTTAAGAGTTCAGAGATCACAGAGAAATACTTAAAATAATTCAGTAGTGCAGTTCTGACATCATGGAAAAAGAGTCTAATCTTTCTAGTTTCTAGTGATTTCTAAGAGAAAAACAAAGTCTAAGATAAACTTACATATTGAGCAAGACAGTGCTGGTGAGTTGGATGGTCAAGACAAAAATGCTTAATGCTCTCTGATTCTCTGTTTTTCAAATCACATTCCTGGTTCACATTATATCATTCTTCACACTTCCCTGGGTTACATTACATCATTCTTCACACTTCCCTGGGTTCCCAGGCTAACAGAAACTACATTTACATTCTTCACCTCTGGGCAGAAACCAGAGCAATAAAGGACATTTATACATGTAAATTCTGGCCATTAACTCTGGCCTTAAAACAATAGCAGGATGCCTCACTCTAGAGTTTTAACATCAAAGGGTCACAACATGCTTTATCCGTAGAGTGCACTGTTGTTACATTTTTCCAGTTCCACATGTAATACTATTTTTTATCATTTAAGACAGCAAGCCTGTAGTTTACATTAATATTTACAGGTGACAGAATTATCTCCAAAATTCTATCTGGCTAGGCTTGCAGCCTTCATCTATCTTCACCCAATCTTCACAGGACAGCTTCCCATTTTTTTTTAAGATGAAAGTGGAATGTTGGAGAAGTGATATAGGTACATGTGGGGAGGTATGCTGGGTATGAGAAGCAGACAGATGAGACAGACAAGACAGCAGATAGGGGCAGTGTATGACATCTCAGAGGGGTAAACACCTTGGATGGGGAGGGTGTTTGGGAATCAGAGAACAAAGTGCCCCCAGATGGCAACAGTGGGACTAAGCTCCCCACCCACGGGCAGTCATCACTGCCTTTCTCTGCCCTGTAGGTGGCTGTGCTAGGAGCTGGGCCCAGGGGCTGGTCTGTTCCTCAAGGTGCACCATGCTGCCCTGGATCTGCTGCAGTCTATCATCCAAATCATGCTGGATGACCATGTGCACCATACCTGAGAACTGATTTCAGGTGAGGAACTCCTCCCTGCGCCTGTGCCCAGGGGGTGCTGCTCCATCCCCGGAGGCGGTTCCACCTGTGGGTGGTGCAGGACTAGCAGACTGGGCAGCTCCAGGTTGAGTGGCAGATGTGTTGGGATCTGGTGCCATGGTCAGATGAGGTGGGATAGGCAGATCCGCTGGAACCAGCCTACCCATTCATGCTATGATGTTGAGGTTTTTCAAAGTGTATAGGTTAGTCATGAATAGAACATTTAAACATTAGTTGTAACAGCATGCATAGATGCTCCAATGAACCAACAACAATAGAATTGCATAACATACAAAACACAGGGATAATTGGAATAACAGTCAGTATTGTAAAAGAATGCCAGTAACAGTTACGGCAAAAGGCCAATAACAGTGGAATTTCAGCAAGGAATGTTAGTATGCAACCATTGTAATATATTACCAATAATACAACACAAAGATCAACATTAGGTTTTGAGAACAACATATGTAAAAAATGGAACCATGCCCTTAGTATAACAGTAATAATTTATGATGCAGATAAGGGTTTGGGGGAGAGAAAGACATTCCATTATCAACTGTATAGGCTATATTTTTCACAACAGTTCTGCTCAATACTCTACAGGTTTGTCCTTACTTTATGTGTATGAGTGTCCTATATCTTCTGTAGCATGTACATACCTCTTAAGCTGTCCGCATGGGATGGTATGGGCCAAGCTGTAAGAACTACAGGTACATAATGATAGAGGACTATTACGTGTCAGGGGAACATATAAGAGTAACAAGGTGTACCCTGCACTGATGTTGTGTAACTGTGCTACTGGCATATTTCAACTGTGTTTATATCTGTGTTCAAGGTTATTGGCAACAATGATCACTATCCATAACAGCGCAACACTTGAGAGACATGTATCATGCATGGTACAGGGAGTTTAGACCTATCCTGCTCTCACTGGTAGGCATGAGGTTAAACTATCAGCAGACATTCCCAGACACACCAGGTATACAGCTGTACCAACAGTAGAACATTTAGTTTGTCTTACTAAGTTGGAATAGAAGTGTGCTTCATGACTTTTTATTTAATGGAGTCTTATCACCTTGCTGAGCAATGTTGTTTACACACTAGTACATCTAGACACAGACATTAGTATACCCTTCATACAGCTACTACAGATATGTATTTACCTGTAAGTCCTGTGGGAAGAATATCTGTTAACAATACATAACTGTTTCTATAAATAGTCAGTACTATTTGTCTGTTACTATAAATAAATCTTAGTACCTGTGCCTGGATTAAAATCCCAGTCTGTGTGTGGATAAATGGACATTTATATTGCTTATCACACAGAGCTACTGGGCCACTGCTGTGTGTGGGTTGACTGATATGTGCCTAAAGCTCACCTGGTGACAAATTCTGACCTGGTAATATAAGTAGAGTGTCACAAAAGACAGCAGTGACAGTTGATCATACATGAACGAGATTCATGCATGTCAGAGATAGTAGGTGAAGTGTGTATTAATAGTTGGAATGCAGATTTACACAATTAACCCCTAATGGGTGGGAATATGTGTGATCTGTACAGACTATATCAGGGTGCTGGATTGCCTACCTGACTCATATATATTTGCAGATGTTATATTTGCAGTCTACAGCTATTACAGTCTCATAGTTGCCTGCATCAGCGTACCTACGTTCAGGAATGCATATAGCTGAAATGCAAAGGTTAACACAAGACAATCCTGAGGGAAACACACTATGGTACCTTAGACATAACTATTTAGGGTTTAGATCTTAGTGCAGAATAAATATCATATTGCATTATATCTTGTAGTACAGCTCCACATCTACACTTTAGCATAACAGTTCTTTATCAGCCAAATGTCAGTCACTTAATGGTGTTATACCCGTGTTTGCTTTGCAGCACCTGGAATATTAGATTTCTTCAACAACAGCCCAGAATACACACAGCAATTTCAGAACAAAGCTTTTTTGAGGGTGACATGACACAGTGATTTATTTCCCTCACAATTCTTGCTGCAGTTGTACTGTATTTCCAGTAGATCATGAATGAATTTCATTTATGCTCTTCACATTTTGAATGACAGTGTACTTTATTACAATATCCTTAGTATTAAAACAGTATACACGTCATTCCTCCACATTATTAATGCAGTATTAGATTTCTTTCATTAACATTAACATCTTTCATACTTTTCATCTGTATTGAAATGTACCTGTAATTACTCACTTGTATCACTCCAGGTCTATAAACAAGTTGCGAGTTCTTGCCTCTGCAGCTCTATGGGGGGGGGGGCACACCATTATGCATACCTGTCTATCAGCTATTCATACTAGAATTTGGTAAATCACTGGTTCCCATACTTACAAACTTCTGGGGCATTGTGGTTCCAAGCGTCTTGGAACCACTGGGCCAAGAGACCCCCCCCTTTTGATGCTTCAGGTCATCATAATGATGACACACCTGCTCACCAGTGTGGGGGGTTCCAGTTGCAGTGGTGAGGTCATGTGCCAGCCTGTCCCAGGCCTCTGATTTGTATTCAGACCCCTGGTACTGGCCCTGCAGCAGCCGGTCATCATGGTCTTTAACAAGGATCCCAACCATGACCCTGGACTCCAACATGCCCCAGCACTGTGCCGAGAAGCGCACACCCTCTCCAACTCCAGCCATAGCTCCTGCAGTGTTCAAACTCTAACAGACTCTGGCTGTATTCCCACCCATTCAGTTTAAATAAGGCTGTTTTCCCACACTTTGCCACCATTGGTCCATTCTTGAAAATGGCAAACAATGTTTAGGACATGAAAACCCGCTGAGCTCAGCTGAGCAGTGCTTAAACAGGTACTGCTTAGCAATGCTTAGTGGTGTGCAAATCCACTTAGCTGAGCTGAGGACTGCATAAACTGGGACTGCTTAGCAGTGCCCAAACCAGCTAAGTGGAGCTGAGCATTGCTACCTACTGCTAAAACATTTCCTGTTTAAGCATTGCTTGACTGCTTAGCAGAGCTAAGATAAGGGCAAACCACATTTTAGATACTATATTAAACATAAATTGACATCAATTGCTCCTTAATGATACTTTATTATTATGTGTATGTATTTTACTTTACATGACTTAACCCTATGCATTTTAGTTACATTATCTTGGGGTGTGACTGTAATGTATTGGATACTTGTGTGTAACTGGAGGTGTTCTCCTTGTATCTACACTGAAAATGGGCTTCTGGACAAGCTAGACTAACCCAGCTAACAAATATCAATAATTACATCAATAAAAGAAAAAAATAATTTATATATTAATGCTATCGGATGTAAAAGCTGGATGGCTTGCCTGGGTATTCAAACCGTGCACCTACTGCACGCAAGGCCATGACTATAACCAAGCATGGATGCAAAGATTTCAGCCATACATTTCTATAAAGCTTTCAGTTACATTAAAGCACTGCTGAGTGATGGGCAGTGTCAAGAAAACCCTGTGTTTTACACATCTCCAAGCACTGTAACACCCCCCCTACCCTGATTCAGTAACCGTGTACACTGCTTTTCCTCAGTGGTGTATCTTCATTAATATGCAAGGTGCGCTGTTGAGGGGTGCTGCTGACATGGCCACTGTACACGCCATGTTGGGCTTGCAGTATTCCTACATTGAGTCTATTAAATATGGTGGACGCTCTAATTCTACACCTTTCCAAGACCAACAATCCTTCTGTTGGACGGCACTATTGTCATATTCACGACTTATGCCCACATGCCAAAATATCTGCAAAAATACATTATGATCAGCTGTTTGAATATATTCAACAGTGTGATATAATGTGAATAATAACATGACTTTCACTTAGATCACAATATTCACACTAAAAGGAAAAGGTTTCATTAAACTCTCTACAGCTAGTAGAAATAATATCCTAGTTGACATATGGGAACTCATTGACTTAGTTCTTCCAAAAAATGTGAAAGCTCATCTTATCAAAAAGAACAAATGCATATATTTAGGCTTACAGGATGGCAGTTATTAACACTCTGCCTACCACAACACCTTAGGTCCATAGGTAAGTACTAAGCTAGATGCCCTTGTGGATAATTTCAAGCCTAGTTTTTTGGGGGAGACAGAATCAGATTCTCTGGATTGTGCCTGTAGTTTGAATACTTTAGCCACTATGCCAACAACAGCTAGCCCCCCAAAGTATTAGGCTCATAGGTTAATACTAGTTTAGTTGCCCATGTGGGCCATTTTAATTATAGCCCACTTCCTTCAAAGGTGAGGATCAAACCCTGCATCTTGTGTTTTGAAGGTAAATACCTTAACCAAGCAGGAATCTGCGCACACTGTCTTCCCAGTTGGAAATAGCAGCAACATACACAAAGCTGTTCAGCACAAACTGACGTCTTTATTATAAAATAGCAGCATAAAAAACACAACTAACTTAGCGCTTTCTCCCTTAACCTAAGGGCATCATCAGAGTTGTGTAACAATACTAATCAGCAATTTAAATACCACAACGTAGAACACACACCTCCTTCTTTAACCAATCAACAACACACAATGCAAGCATTCAAAATGCCGACGCACGCCCATGTAAATTACATAAATGAACATTTGTAATTTAAAACTGTTAATAAAAATTATATTGATTATATAAATTGTGTAACCACAAAGATATAAAAATATACCTAATACTACTGATGAAAAAACTATAAAACCTCAATTAGTTATGTACATAAATGTATAAACTCATAATAACTGCACTCTATATTTTAACATACTAGACAATGAAACGTGTTCATTAATACCTGGTGGTCTAGATGCATTAAGCCTGAGCTGCCATAAGCACTCCTTTACCTCAAGCAAAATTTTTTCATCGCCACCATTGTCTCTGTACGGAATCCTATCAATTATAAAGAACAAGAATCTCTTAAAATCTTTGCACATCATACTGTGTGTATATAATGCATTCGTAGTTTTTCTATTCTTGATGTCCCTAACGTGCTCTAAGATTCTAAGTCTCAGTTTCCTAATGGTTTTACCCACGTAAAAAGTAGTACAGGTTAAACAGGTGGCCAAATACACCACCATCTTAGTATTACAATTCACGTGACCTGGACTTGCTATAGTTCTATTATAATTATGTACTGTCACATAAGGTCCGTTGTTGATGTATTTGCAGGTACTACAAAACCCACATTTGTTCATCATACAATGTCTATAAGAACATTGAGGGTCAGCACTCTCCATAAGTTCTTTTAAGTTCCTTCCTCTACTAAAGGTAAATGATGGTAAGACACCTACAACGTTGGTAATGTCCATTGGTAATGACCCTGCCCATATATCCTGAACAATGTGCATGATGTTGTAACTGTCCTCATTAAATGGCAGAATCATAGAGTGACTAGGCCTTTTAAGTTCCTCCTTGCTGTTCACAACGGTTAACCCTGCTATCAAGATGGGTTTATATATAGTATATCTCTTAACAGCAACCTCATCCTTGATCATACTCAAAATGTCATAAGGGTATCCTCTTTCTTGTAACATATCAATCAATCTATTTATTTCACTATCATATATACTATCGTCACTAATTAACCTAGATAATCTTACCATCTGCCCTTTTATGATGTTCTTTTTTTGAAAATAGGGGTGACAACTTTCAAAGTGGAGGAAAGAATTTGAATACGTTTTTTTACGAAAAATGCTGGAAGTAAGAATCTTGTTCTTCCTATCCTTCATTAACATAATGTCAAGAAATTCACATCTTTCATGTTGTACATTGTACGTGAACTTAAGGAAAGACGTACTTTTGTTATGAATTTCTACAAATTCTACAATATCATTTTCCTTACCCCTCCAAAAAATCAATATGTCATCCAGAAAGCGTACATATAACGCTATGTCATTTTGAAATCTGGATGTAATAACATGATCCTTTTCCCAGTCTATTAACACCAGGTTGGCATACAGTGGGGCACATTTCGCCCCCATTGCCACACCTGTAATTTATTTGAAATAGTCCCCCTCAAAACTAACAAAGTTATTGTTGAGGACCATTTCCAAAAGATCCACTAATAAGTTCTGTTTCACTGTATGATGTGTAGAAAGTTTTTGTAAACTATTCTTGAACATTTGCAAACCTATATCATTAGGGATGACAGAAAATAAATTAACAACATCAATAGTTAAAAAAATGTAATTGTCATCCCACAAGGTGTTCCTAATAATGTCCAAACAGTGCCAAGAATCTTTTAACACTTGAGGAGCTCTTTCATAAATGTTCTTACAATGGAAATCAATAAATGCAGCCAATGTTTCTGTTTTAGATCTTCTCGCTGAAACTATGGGGCGAAAGGGTGGGTTGGCCATAGATTTATGTATTTTAGGTATACCAAATATGGAGGGAATAACAGGGGAATTCACAACTAAGAATTCATACTCATCTTTGTCTAAAATTCCCTCCATATACCATTCATAAATCTGCCACTCCAATGTAGTGTATGCTTTGTGGACATCATACTTTGATACTCTTAAATAAGTAGATGTATCATTGAGTAAGTCCAACATACTACTGCTGTAGTCAGTGGAGGTCATGATCACAACTCCCCCTCGCTTATCTGGCTTCATAACTCTGTAAATGTTAGTAGAAGTTAATTCCTGTAAACAAAACCTCTCCCCCTGCGTGAGATTATCTTTATAGTTATAATTAAACTTAAAGTGTCTCCTCAAAAAAGCTCAGGCTTAACGCATCTAGACCACCAGGTATTAATGAACACGTTTCATTGTCTAGTATGTTAAAATATAGAGTGCAGTTATTATGAGTTTATACATTTATGTACATAACTAATTGAGGTTTTATAGTTTTTTCATCAGTAGTATTAGGTATATTTTTATATCTTTGTGGTTACACAATTTATATAATCAATATAATTTTTATTAACAGTTTTAAATTACAAATGTTCATTTATGTAATTTACATGGGCGTGTGTCGGCATTTTGAATGCTTGCATTGTGTGTTGTTGATTGGTTAAAGAAGGAGGTGTGTGTTCTACGTTGTGGTATTTAAATTGCTGATTAGTATTGTTACACAACTCTGATGATGCCCTTAGGTTAAGGGAGAAAGCGCTAAGTTAGTTGTGTTTTTTACACTGCTATTTTATAATAAAGACGTCAGTTTGTGCTGAACAGCTTTGTGTATGTTGCTGCTATTTCCAACTGGGACGACAGTGTGCGCAGATTCCTGCTTGGTTATCTTTCAAGACTTTCGAGTGGTTGTGAGCTGTATTGGAAATACCTCAACCACTCTGCCAAACCTCTGGAGTGTGGCAATACTTTTCTTGGAGGCAAAATCAAAGACTGGAAGCCAGTATTTAAGTTGAGAAGGAGAACTTCTTTGCCAGTGCCTCCTCTGGCTGGATGGGACAGAACAGGGGAGATATCTTTGGCCCAGAAAAGGAAGGAGTTTATTTTGTCACTCACCTTGTCTTTGTGGAAACAAAGTTTACTGACTGATTAAGCCATAATCCTAGGTATTTAAAGTTGGAGGATGTCTCTTTGGAATGGTGGTAGAAGTCAAAGATAGTTAAAGAGTCAGGTGCTTGGTGAATTTTCTGTCAAGTTCCAAAAAGCTTAGTGATGGCCCTGGTGGGGTCAAAAAGTAGTTTATAGTTTATGAATCACTGGAGGAGCTCATGAAAGTCTGATTAGAGTTGACATTGAATGTTGGTGTGAGGGTGACCTGATCTATAAATGACCATATCATCAGCATTGAGTATAAGTGGAGATTTGTTAATGAATATGGAGAAGATGGGATGGATGGGAATGGATCTTTGTGATGCACCACTGGTAATATGTGCAGATTCTTAATGGGAGGATCCTATTTTAACTCTTTAGTGTCTGTAAGTGAGGAAGTTGATAAACCAGAGATCAGTGCCTGGATGGGTAGCAATTTCAGTTAGTTAGTTTTGTAGAAGATAGTGGTCAGTGAGGATAAATGCATTTGTCAGGTCTACAAATAGTGCATCTGTGAGGAGTTTTGCAAGATGTTATCAGTTGGAGACCATAGTGCTTTCATAGTACTTCATCCAAATCAGAATCCATGCAGAAAGGCACAGATTATACTGCTGGTTATGGAGAAAGAGTTGGGTATAGAGTATATTTTCTAGAAGTTTGCCCAGAATTGGAATGATGGATAATAAATAGAACTGAGAGGTACCTTTTGGGTTTAATTAGAGCAGTATTCCAAATCTGTCGCATGTTTTGTGTGAGACATGGATATATACGTGGGTGAAAGGAAGACCTAAATGTTCTGTGTGGGTCATGTTTTCAGATCCAGGAAGGGTGTCAGTGGAAGTATTTTCAAGTACAATCAAGACTTCTTTAGGACATATGCATTTGAACTGGAAGAGGTGGATGAATGGTTGTGGGGTGGGCAATGCATGATCTGTGGGAAGTGTGGAAATTATAGATGAGAGACTGATAAAATCTTCTGGAGAAAGTTTTGTTGTACCAGACTGAATAGTATTTTAGACAGGATGTTATAAGGAGGTTTTCTTCTTGTAAGAAGGTTAACTTCTTTCCAAAACGGGTTTAGGGGAAGTTAACCTTCTTGGAGGAGGTTAGTGGGGAGAAAGCATGTGGATAATTAGCATGTCCTTCTCCTTAGGCTGCTTCATTAGCATTTGATATAGCCCTGGGGTCAGCTCTACATGGTGCTAGACCACCATGCAATGCCATGTTAGGGTAGTTGGTGAATTGCAAAAAAGGTGCCATGACATGTGCACAAATGGTTTATTCCTCATGGTACCTTTATGAACCTGGTCACTGTGTTATCAGTTTATTAGACTTTTGGCACACTACTTATGTTCCATACTCCTTCTGTCTCTTTATATGCAAGTACCATCTCCTCTAGTTTAACAGGTATTGCATCTCATTTAAGAGGATTTCCTACATTTCAGGTTTTCAAATATCATCTCCATTTCTATATTTTGAATTCTGTGTATAGATTTGTTCAAGTATGCATAAGCTACCTCTTCTCCTGTACTCCAGTACTGATGTACTCACTTTTCTTAAATAATGCATTTGTATAACAGTGCTGTGTTGTTCTTCTGTATTTTTTTTTTTTTTTGGTATCCTGGGGCTTCCTTGATGTACTGCGCATGCATATGGGATTTACTTTCCCACACTTACACAGTATATCAGTGCTTTGGAAACCAAACAATGTCTGTTGCTCCTTTTTTTTTTTAAGAAAAAAACCCTGTAACCTTTGGATAGTTTAGAGGTACAAGAGAGAGACAGAGGAAAATACAACAAAAATCAGGTACGTTACTTTAGTGTTGCAGAACATATTGTACCTGATTTTCCTTGTATTTTTCTGGTCTCTTTTGTACCTCTTCACCTCTTAGCTCAAGAAATGTGGAGAAACCCATATTTGTGCATAGTTTGAAGGAAAGAAAGTCTGAAACTCTGTCACTTAGCCTCACCCCACCATCTCTTGGTTTAGTTTGCACTGGTAGAACAAGCCCTTCTATGAAAATGTGAGAAAATGAATCGCAGGTGGGAAGCACATACATGAGGGCACATCCTGCCATAGTATCATAGGATCAATAGAAGTTACTAGGCTATTGGTCCTGAGGCTCTTATAAGCCTAGCCAAGAGTTTACCCCTTGTTTAGACAAGTCAGCACCCAGAGGCCCTGTTCAGCAGGGACACAGGTGGAATTCAAGGGGTGTATTTTCTGTTTCCCATCCAGTTATCCTGGTTGCACTTTAAAAGGGGTAATGAGGTACTCTTCTTGACATAGATCCACAGATGGGGGAGTCTCTGGGTCACAAATCTGTCCTGCCAACAAGTCCTATTGATGTCACAGACCAGGTTGAGGTTGTGCATGCAGGTTACTTGAGTAGAGCTTGACTTGTGGATATGCAGCAGTCCCATCACCGTGGGGTCTGAGATTGCTTTGTATGCCAGACAGAGGTCACCTCTGAGGAGTCTGTATGCCACTGAGTAGAGGTACAGGGTTTTTAGACTATATGTATATGGTAGATGTTTGAGGCCTTGGATTCTCCTGGTGAGGAACCTCTGTGGTCTCTCCAGCTGCTGCATGTGCTTTGCAAGGCACATGCTAAAGGGGGCATTGTACTCAATAATTGGCCATATAAGGGAAGAATACAGGGATGTTATGACCTCCTTGTCCCTGGATGAGATCCCCTTACTTATGAGGTGAGACATGTAGAAAGCTTTCGGTACAACGGAAGCAACATAGTGTTCAAAAGTCAGGTTCCTATCAACCTGGATGCTCAAATCTCTCACAACTGATTGCATGCTTAGGACGTTGTTATTAATGTGATAATATGTGGAGACATCACTCTCCCCAAAGGGGATGATGATGCATTTTTTGGCATTTAGCTTGAGGTCATGTTTCGGGCACCGGTCATTTCTCTGTGTGAGACCCTCTTGGAGGACATCCACATAGATTCATAGGTTCATAGGCTGGTACTAGGCAATCAGCCCTAGGGCCTATAAAAGCCTAGCCATAACAATTCCCTGGCTGTTTCTTCCCACAATATTTACTTCCCTGGACCCCTGTCTAGTAGTGTGACTGATGTGATCCCTGGGGTGAATTTCCTATCTCCCATCCAATCGTCAAAGTTCCTGTTGAAGAGGTCCAAAGAGGCGCTCTGCTTGACATGTATGAGCAGTCTACTCCAGAGTCTGGGGGGTCTCTGGGTCAGTAACCTATCCCTCCAGCATGTTTTGCTCATTGTGATGACAAGGTTTAGATCCCTGGAAAGTGTGGCTCTGAGGGAATGGGATTTCTTTAAGTGTAGCATGTCCAACAGCTCTGGCTTTGACATGGCCTTGTATGTTAAGCAGAGATCACCTCTGAGTAGACGATATGCGACAGAGTATAGCTGGAGTTCTTTTAGATGGTCAGCATAGGGCATCTGCTTTAGGCCTGTGATTCTTTTAGTGACGCATTTCTGTGGCTTTTCCAGTTGTTGCAGATGTCTTGACAGGTACATGAGGGGGTGGTATCTGTTGTGTGTTTTGCCTTACAACAAACACAAGGTGGTTTGAATCTCAAGGGGGATAATGCTAGGGCTTAAAATGGCTCGCAAGGGCAGTTAGCTTAGTACTAATCTATGAACCTATGAACCTAAGGTACATACCAAACGGGGCCTTGTATTCTATAATGGGTCTAATGGGGGATGAATACAGTGGGACAATGATCTCTTTTTTTTTAATGAAAAGCCATTAGTGATGAAGTATGCCACAGAAGTATTTCCTGACTGTTGTGGCAATGTGGTTATCGAAGGTGAGACCACTATCTACCTGTGTCCCTAAGTTTCTTCTCACACTTTCTGTGTTTAGTGTACTGCCACCTATGTGGTAATTCACAGGTGCATGTTTTTTCACAGAGGGGATAACTATACATTTCTTGGTATTGAACTTGAGCCCATGGCTCTTGCACCAAGCTGCTGTTTCTGTAAGGCCCTTTTGTAGAATATCCACATCATTTGGGGATTCAATAATGGCTCCCAGTTTGCAGTCATCTGTGAACTTTGTTAGCCAGAGTCCCTTAGTGCTGGCCTGTACTTCAGAGAAGTAGATGCCAAACAAGAACAGTCACAGAACTGAAGCCTGAGGTACTCCACTTGTCACTTGTCTGGAGCTGGATTTGGAGTTGGCTACTTTTACAGTGTGGGTTCTGTCAGTAAGCCAGTTGGCAACCCATCGAGTGATGTAGGGATCAATGCCCAGCTTAGTAAGTTTATCTATGATTCCAGAGTAGGGGATGGTATTGAAGGCCTTGGCAAGGTTCAGATAGGCTATGTGGACTACCTTACCCTTATCCACAGCTCTGGAGACTGATTCGAATAAGTCAATCAGGTTCAGGAGACAAGATCTGCGCTTCACAAACCCAAGCTGGGTGGGGTCCAGTGTTTGAAGGTTGCCAATGTCTTTGTTTATAAGTGCCATGATAATACATTCCATGACCTTGCAGATCATGCTTGTCAGACTGATGGGGCAGTAGTTCCCAGGATCCAAGATGGATCCCCCCTTGTGGAGTGGGATAACTGTAGCTGTGCACCACTCAATGGGTACAAAGCCTGAGGTGAGGCTATGATTAAACATGACACTTAGGTGAGGTGCCAGTTCATTTTATTTTTCATGCAGTACACAGCCTGGGATGTCATCTGGTCCCATGGATGCTGTATTCTTAGCTTTGCAGAGTGCAGTGTTTACCTGTGTGGCCTTTATTATGGGAATTTGGCAATCTTTTGGTATTGAGATGGGCCCTTTAGGGGGTGAGAGGGGGGTGAAGTTGGCACTGAATTGATCTGCCAGAATATTGGCAATATCCCTCGGATCAGTATATTTAATGCCATTCTATTGTAGCTCAGAGCAGATATGAGCATTGCCACTTAGATTCTTGACATAGCTATAGAATGCCTCGTGGTTGTCTTTGGAATCTTTGGCAATTTTATTTTCATAACTAGCTTTGGAGGACTTTATGAGGGATCTCAACTTTTTACTGAGGCTGGTAAGGGAGTTTTTTGCATCCTGGGATTTTCCTCTTTTCTGCAACAGTTTCTTCCTTTTGTTGTAAAGTTTGTTTATGGCAGGGAACAACCCAATTGACTTCCTTTTTTTCGAGGAAAGCATTTTGGTTCTATTTGGGATGGCACTATTCATGCACGAGTGGATATGTTTGTACAGTGCCTTAGTGTAGAATTCAACAGTCGAACTTTCGTTTCCCATCTGCATGGGTGTCATGACATTTGTCACTTCTGACTTGAGTAGCATGAAGGCTTTGGAGAAGTTTTTTATGGAGGTTTCCTTACTGGGGGGTTGGGGAGGGATGTGGATGTCAAGGGTGATTAGCTTATGGTCAGACCTGACCAACAAGGGAGTGACCATAGGTGCGGATCATCAATTTCCCATGTTGGTAATAACCAGGTCTAGGATATTAGAGGCCCTGATGGGACTATGGATTAGTTGATCCAGGGCATTGGAATTTATGAATTCCAAGAACCGTTGGGCAAAGGTGTTGGTACACGAGTAATTTTCCCAGTTAATGGCAGGGTAGTTGAAATCACCCAGTATTAGGGTATTTGGTTGTATCTTAATATTTTCCAGTATGTTTAGAAAGGTGTAGTGAGAATCTTAGGGCATGGTGGGGAATCTGTAGCAAGCTACAATTTGGATTGCAGTCTTACCTAGTGTTGCACTTGGAGAATTTCAGATACATTGTGTTGGGCAACTAGCTTGGTGGTGTGAATATCCTTAGTGAATATGGAAGAATACAGAAATGTTATGGCCTCCTTGTCCCTGGATGAGGTCCCCTTACTTATGAGGTGAGGGAATTGATGACCTCACCCAAATAGCAGTGTCTTGCCAAACACACAGGGATATTTTGGTGTCTCACCAGTGCTAAAGTTTCCATAGCATATATTAATAGAAGAAAGTCTGGGTGACTGGACTTTTTTTCCATTGGTATATGCTCTATTTACAACGGGCACACTAGTTGGACTGATCAATCAGCGTGCTCGTTTTGGAATGTTAATGGCCAGTCATTGTATGATATTCATTTTTAGCATGTTTGTTCATGCAATTACCCCTCTGAATGCATTCCTTGTATGATAACATAATTTTGATACATGTTTAATGCAGTAGTTATGACACACTATAGCAAATGTATATACCTCTGAGCACCATTTTATGTTTCTGTCAGCTGTTACTGTTATATGTATTTTATTTTGTAACTATAATTGTATGTAAATATTGTTTGTTATGGTTTCTTTTTCTAAATTCTTCTCAGTGTATATATTTCTGCTGATTTATTTGTTTTATATTTACCTCTTTGGTGTGCTAGTATCACTTTTCTTATCTTACCTCTGACATAAAAAAAAAATGCATATTAGAAAGAATATAGAATCTTCAAAATATCGAAACGTTCCTACTATGGGGCCGGGCCAGACCCATGGGAGGATGTCCCCTGTTGCAGAAGGAAGTAGTTTTCCACAAAAATCCCAAAAACTCATAGGCCAAAGAAGAACCATAACGACGATAAAGTGGACTATTAAGGATAAGAAAGAAATTATTATGCAAAAAGCCAGAATTTCCAGACACAAGATATATAAAATGATTAAGACAGAAATTAAAGGAAAGAAAAATACTTCGACAAGACAAACTGTCAGAAGCATTAAATAAAAATGTGCGTTCATTAATACAACAGATTTGTGAAAAACAGTATATAGATCAAGAAACTTTGATCTGTTTGGAAAAAGAAGCATCCGAGGAAGTGTAAAAATATAAACAACAAAACCTAGACATTTTTGAAAAGTATAAAAAAGAAATATGGGCATGGGAAAAAAGGAGATAATTTATATGATGCAAAATTTATGCAAAGGAGAAAGCCAAATTAATCAATATAAAGAAGGTAGACCCAAAGATATTCAAAGAGAAATACAGGAAAAGGCATCTGGATATGAAACATTTCACAATAAAAACTAACATCACAAAGAGGGAATGTAGAAAAGAAGATTAGTAAAGTAGAAGTTAAAAAAAAATAGAAGTTGAAGTTATGCAATGCCTGCAAAGTGAAGGATTTGGTGTTGAAGTCTAACACAGGTTACATCACAGTATGATGGAGTGAGTCCCCAAAGTAAGGAGAAACAGAAAGATCAGAAGACATCTGAAGAAGAAATATAGACATGGGAAAGAAAAAGAGATTTAATATGGTGTAATATTTATGCAAAGGAGAAAGCAAAGCTAACCAATACAAAAAGAGCAGTACCAAAGATATTTGAAGAGAAATACAGGTAAAGAAATCCATACATGGAAAACTTTACAATACAAAAAATAAGAAGACAAAGAGTAAAAGTAAAAAAGGAGATTAATAATGGAGACATTAAAGAAACCGAAACTGAGGTTATGGAATACTTGCAATGTGAAAGATTCAGTGTAGAAAATCTAATTCAGAAAGCACCACAACAGGATAGAGTAATGGATACTCAAATTAAGGAGAAACCAGTGGAATAGGTAGCAATTGGTCAGGTGCCATATGAAGATATTTTGGAGCCTTCCACAGAAAACCAGTATAAATGTTCACGTGAAGTTAGACAGCAAGCGAAGGAACAGGAAACTGTGGAACTCTGATGCAATCAATGTTGAGGAGTGATAGGCCAGTGAGTTCCCTTATGACAAAGCAACAGATGGAACAGAATGAAATTGAAGAGAATGTGCCACAGGAAGATGGTATAGAACCTTCAATAAAATGCCTGCAGGAAATGGAAAACAAAAAAAGTGCCCTCAGTTTAGAAGAAATTTGCTAAGAGAATAGCTGCTTGATTTAATAGACATAGATAGACATATTAAGATCAATGAAATAAATAGACTGCAGCAGGTCAATAAAACCCCAAAAATCAGAAGTTTGATAAAACAAATGAACACAGTTATTAGGACTATCCCTAGAGATCCATGCGATATAACAGAAGTAAACAGGATATATTACTGTGCAGCTAAATTAATAATGATAAAGTACTACCACAAGATCACAGGGTAGTGAGAAAAAGGAAGGGGAGAAATCGAATACCATCATGGAAGTATCGGATAGAGAAAATTATAAAGCAATTAAGACAAGAAGTGTCACTTTTAGAAGAATATAAAAGCGGGAACAGATCAACAAAATTACTAAGAAAGATACAAGTGACAAAATCAATGTGCAGTATTAGAAGAGACCAGGATCTATCATGCACTATCGCAAATAAACTAAAAATCTCAGCATAGGTGGAAAAACGTAGAAGATACGCAGATGAATATAAAGGAAAAGTACAAAATAATTTATTGATGGCTCAAAAACATTTTATAGAGAACTGGGAAACAAGGTAAAAGGATTTGAATGATCACCAAAAAAAGAAGAAATAGATGCATTCTGGAGAAGTATCTATGAAGATTCTGCGGGACATAAAAAAGATGCTAAATGGACAGAAGTAAAAGAAAGAATAAGAAGTTTAAAGATACAGAATATGAAATGGGATGAAGTAACAGCCAGCGAGATTGAAACAAAGTTAAGGAAAGACACTAATTGGAAAGCCCCAGGCCCAGATGCAGTACCTAACCTTTAGTTCAATGTATTAAGATCTTTGCACTAAGATTTAGCCATACGTAAGAACTATTTATATGCACACCCTGAACAGACACCCACCTGGCTAACAACAGGAAAAACAATGTTCCTACTTAAGAGTGAACCTGCAAGCTAACCTAAAAATTATAGATCAATAACTTGCCTTCCGACGACATATATAATATACACAAGAATTCATGCCGACAGTGTTTATAGTCATTCAGAAGAAATCTCAATTATGGCAGCAGGAAAAAAGGGCAATAAAAGAAAGTCATATGGAACAAAGGATCATTTGTTGTTAAATAGAGTCATAGTGGAGAACTGAAAAAGGGAAAGAATATAAATATGGCATGGATTGACTGCAAAAAAGCATTTGACAATATCCCACATTCATGGATAAAAGAGTGCCTCAAAATATATAAGTTACACCCTACACTGATAGACTACATTGCAGTGACCATGAAACAACGGCAGACCACTTTGCAATTAAGCTGTGATAAAGGACAAATTATTCTCCCAAGGATAAAAATTCAAAGGGGGATATTCCAGAGTGACTCTCTGTCACTGCTGCTATTCTGCCTTGCCTTTAACCCATTAAGATGTCTACTTAACAGCTTAGGTCATGGCTACAATTTGGCTCCTAGAAAACAACAAAGTGTAAAAACTTCTCATCTTCTCCTTGTCGATGACTTAACACTGTATAGCTCATTAGAAGAGGAACTGAAAGCACAACTGTGAATTGTTAAACTTTTTCAGATGATGTAAGAATGTCATTTGGTCTTGATAAATGTGCAATAGCAACCTTTAAAGCAGGAAAACTGCAGCACCAGGAAAAGATTAGTTTGGGACAAGAATGTGATGTAAAAGAACTTGAGCAACAAGGGAGTGTATAAATATCTGGGAATTAATGAAGGATGAACACTAGAACATGAACAAATGCAAATAAAACTTAGTAAGGAATACTTTAGAACACTCAATTTAATCCTGAAAACAGCGTTGACAAACAGGAACAAAATTCAAGCTATAAACCAATTTGTTCTTCCTGTCCTAACTTACAGTTTTGTAATGATTGACTGGCCCCAAAATGTGCTGGATAGATTAAATAGGAAAACAAGAAGGATGTTTCATGCTCACCAAATGATTTATAAAAATCAGTGCATACCAGTATTATATATTCCTCATTCCAAAGGAGGGATGGAGCTTCTTGAACTTTATTACATGTATAGATCTGCAATCGTGGGACTCCACACATATATGCTGACCTCACAAGACCCAAACATAGTGAAAGTTTTGAAACATGAGGAGAATAAATCTAAGATGACTTCTCTGCTTAATCTAATATAAACATATTGGCATCAAGCAAGAATGGAAATAAAACCAGAAGTAGTCTGGAAGAACCTCATGTTGATCTGGAAGAAACACAGGCATGGTTAAGGATAGGCGAATCCAAACCAAGAGATGAAAGGTTAATATTGGCAGCCCAAGATAGTGGGCTGCGTACATGTTGGTTTACAAAGTCCACTGAACATCTAGGAGAAACAGACAAATGTAGGTTTTGTAAAACCAAATTGGAAACAGTTGCGCACCTTGTTCCTGGTTGTGACATAGTAATGGCAGAAGGACTGTATACTGAAAGGCATAATAATGTGGCAAGATTGTTGCACTGAGGATTGTGCAAACATTATGGTATTGAAATGGCTGAAAAACGCTGGAAACATGAACCACAAAGCATCATAGAAAATGATGAAGTTTACATTACATGGGATCATCCATTACCAACAGTTCAAAAGACAGTTGCTAGAAAACAGGCTATAGTGGTCCATGAAAAGACGACACCCAGTGACTACAGTGTTTTGCATACAGAGAGACACATAGTCACAAAATATCAGGATCTGCAGGCAGAAACAAGAGCAATGTGGAAGAAAGATACCCAGACAGTCCCAATAGTTTTAGGAGCAATGATTCTTATAAAAAGGAATCTAAAATTGTATTTAGATATGTTACCAATACATGTAATTCCATATGAATTGCAGAAGGAGTCATTACTGGGCACATTGCGGATGCTGCAAAGAGCACTCCTGGCTGATATCAAGGATTGAAACAATACTACCTTCATGAACTTTAATAGTACCTTGACTTAGAAATGGGGTCCATTCCTATCATGGTATCAGAAACCCAAAAGATATGGAGAAAGTAAAAAAGAAAGAAGTTATGTTATCTCTTGAATAACACAATCACATACTTTCTATCATCTCCCCCAAGAAACTATAATTTTAGGTGATTTCAATATTGACTGGCAATCCTGTTCTGGCAACCATCCAACCCATCATGTAAACCTTCATGGCTTCACCCAACTAGTCCAGTCACCAACCAGGATAAATAAAAACTCCAGCAAGCACACTACCCTGGATTGGATACTAGTCAGTAAGAGCCCCCAGTCATATATAACAGACTGCTTATCAGATATCCTCAGTGATCACTCCCCAACATTCCTCCTCAGAAAATACCTATACCAAGCTAAACCTGTCATCTACCATCAAATACGTAAAAAAACTAAACTTTAACCGACTCACATTCATCTCATCCCTCAAAGAATGTAACTGGCATCCTCTAAAGTACTTCAGTCTTGATGATGCAGTTGAATTTTTTAATACTACCTTCCTGAGCATCCTTAATTACCATGCCCCCATAAGACTTTCCAGAACCAAAGCACAACCCTCCCCATGGCTACAGAAAACCACTAAGTCAGAAATGAAAAACAGGGATAAAGCCTGGGAGCGCTGGCACAAAACCAAAACCCCCTCATAAGACAGAAATTCCTAGAACTACTCAACAGAGTCAAAAAGCTAATAAAACAGGACAAATTCCAATACTACCAGTCTGCCCTAGACTCCTCCCAACACAGCCCCAAACTGTAAGAGCTCCTCATAAATTAGATTAGACAGCTGTGCTAGAGGAATGTCATGTCCTCGGTCTTGGAAATCCCACAATATTAATTAGTTGCAAAAATGTCTATATCACCTTTGATCTTTACCACACATCTAGGCTCTTTCTACAAAATGTATTGCATGAGACAGTCACTAAATAAGCAGTGACTCAGCAATCAGGAAATGTCATCTCCTGCACTTATGAATACACAAAAAAATCTAAACCAGTGGATTCACCACTATCCAAAAACAGAACCAGAACTCTGCTCTAAACAACAATGCAAATGTGGACTCCATGTCAGACCTTTCTTGTAGACAGGAGACTCTACTTGGCAGGGAGCCAGCAGACAATGCTTTGCTGTCTTCAATTCGAGCAGATATGGGACTCTTCCTCAGGAAGCTAATCGAGACGTAAGTGCTGCCAACTAAAGATACACCTAGCACATCTCTGAAATAACTGTGACCAGTTTGTTTCTTCCATGATGCCATGAAGCCATCTTGTAAGAAGTGAGAAAATAGCTGAATTTAAAGAAAACCACAAGACATAAATATTCTTATTTATAGAAAAGTATGCTGCCAAGGCCATCGTATGTTGTTTAGCATTCTGTTTGTCTTTTGATGCTTCCTAATTTCTGTCTGTGCTTTCAACTAGTTATTAATCTACCACTCACTGCAAATAACAAGAACATTTCTAACTATTAATTTATTTACAATTGCAATCCAATAGATCTACACTTTGTATTTATATATCTGTAGTGATTTCTGTTAGTTACATATATTGCTTTCATTTGTTTTAATGTATTTAGTGCACACTCCTTCATTTAATTTGTTAGAATTCCCTTAGTTTTATTAGACTAATTGTCAATAGTTTCTACAGTTAAAAGTATTAATTGATCATAAATTTATTTTTCAAAACTTGGTTAATATTTTAAACTAAGGTTTTTGCCATTCAATGCCAACATGCCTGTAGTGTCAGTTGTAGCATGTTAGTTGAGAGAGTACCATGATAAATTTAAATGTATAAAGAAGGAAAACTTAAGGCAATGACACTACAAGATGTGAAAATAGCCTAGCGACATGTACATTGCCTGAAGATTAATTAAAAATTCAAAGTGAGCAGACCTGTCCTTTGTTTTTAATAGATTGGTTTCTTTTAGATCATGTGTGTATATTAGCTCAGTTTTCTACCACATCAGACACATTAGTATTTTTTGCCATATACAATCCTAATGCTGGCATAATGAATTGATTTTGTAAATTACCTAATTATTGGTAGTGGTTTTAAAATTGCCCTTGAAACTCTGCTGGATCATGTGGAGTGAGAGGTGACCTATAGGTCCTAGTCTATAATTAAGTACTGATATGAATATGTGAGTTTGCATACATGGGGAGATTTTTACATCCCTCTGTGGTGAGTTATACTTTCATCACACCTGAAGAAGGGTCAACAAGATGAATAGACTACAGGTTAATATTTACCCAGATGCATAGTCACAAGTAGTAGACTAAAAAAAATATGTCTGTCATCTTCTTCCCTTCTCAGACTGTACCAAACTGCTTTAAATCAAGGTAACTCCCTACTTCTGTAAAAATCTCAAGAATTGTTGTCCTACCCAAACCTTTGAAAAAATGGCAGCAGTTATAAACCATCTCCCAGCATGCTTATATATGTGGAAATTAAATTATTCATAAAACTAGAGCTATGAATATGCAATCATTGTTAAGAGAATTGATCCATCCTGATCAAGGTGTTTTTAGGAAATGCAGGGCAATCATGACCAATTTGGAGTCCTAACTAGAAATTACAAAAACTTGTAAATCCTTACTAAACCATTTCCTAACTGCTAACTATTCAAGTAGGTTTTGAGAAAGGTTTTTGTGCATTCTTATTATATTTGGTATTCTCTTTCAGTATATAAAAGATGTTCACTTGGTGTACTCTCTTTACCTGTGGATTTATGAAATTCATTACCATCACTATCCCCTCCAACTTGTTGAAAACATGAAGCAGGGATGGCACCTTTTCTGCCACACTATCCTAATTGGTTACTGAACCTTTATCTTCATAGATATGTTCAGATACAAATGAAATATATCAGGATGGAATCCAATTACTGAAGAGGCTTGTCTATCATGTTTGTATCCAATTGCCCCAACACCACCAATAACAGAGCACTAGATGTTACGGTATGACATAAAATACTTCTCAATTTTTTCTTTAGCCTATCCAGTGTAAAACTCATTATTGTCATTCTTTAAAAGATTGAGATGCTCAGAGCAGAAGTGTTGAAGTGGTGTTGTCGTTATTTTTACTTTTTGTGGTGCTAGTCTTCCACAAAATGTGAAGGAATTGGATTATCGACTTTCATCAGAATTTTTTTTTAATTTATTTCAGGAATGACATTTATACTAAAGTTTATATGTGGAACAGACTCTTTTTACAACATTAGGTTGCATAAATGCACTTAAGATAATATCCCATCCTAAACATCATTGCATTCTGAGGTAAATCCCTATGCTTGCTAAATGTACATGGATTAAAAAAATACCAAGTTAGCTGTTCAATGTATGAGGAAGCTAACCAGGTGTGAAGACCTCAACTTCACATGTGAGATATGGGTTTCATCAGAGTAAAGGATTCTGCACAAATGTTTACAAAGCAAGTTACCCCAATTTTTTTGAGTCGAGGGGTAAGACTCAAAGCCTCTTTTTAAAGTAGTTATTCACATTTGACAGTTACCTGTATTTTTAGTAAGTCTTCTGCTATATATTGCTTTCTGTGTGATTTGTTGTGTTTACCTTGCCATAAAGGGCCTCCATAAGCATGCTTGGATTAGAAACTTACTGGGGAATCACACTTCTCTACAGAACATCCTTAAACTGGAAATTAGAAAGATCAAGCTGTGCAGGAACTTCTCAATAAGAAAAGGGGTGCCACATCATGGGGATGTAACTTAAAACTGCAATGGTTTCCATGCCTTTGCATCTTTCCATGCCTAGTTGATACCTTCATTTTATCGGAAAATAGACAGAAGTATTTTCAAAGTATGCATATCTTTCTTAGATCAAAATATAAAGATTGTTGACCAGACAAAACACTCACTTTTGACCTTGCCTGTGATATGGGCAAAACAACAATAAATATTAATGCAGTGACAGTAAAACTTCATATGTTATTAGTATCTCAGCAACAGGAGGAGATCGTGGCTAAACTTGAACACTTCCTAACTATGGTGGGGAGTATAGCTTCACCCTGTGACTCTGACCACCAAATTCAGCTTTGTAAAAAGTTGAGGGATCTCTCCAGGTTTCTTCTGCATAACAGCTACAGGTCACTGGCAGAGAATCTGGCTAAGTGCTCGACTTTGGCTGTATCAAAATGAGAAGAGTCAGTACTAGACAACTGCCATATGTACTTACATGTGAATGTATACCACTATGAACCGATGAAAATCACTGCATATACTGACTGTTGATGATTTTCCCAGTGGGTTGTTAGTGCTGTTAACATCTATTTACAGGATATGTTTTTTTTTTTTTTAGTGGAAGTGTACTGTAGCTTCCTGTACAAATCAAAAATCCTACATGCATTTTTATATTATAATAATGTTTTATAATGGTTGGCATTTAAAAAAAAAAACTGTTCATAGGTTTGTGCTAAGCTAACTGCCTTGTGAGCCATTTTAAGCCTAGCCAATTATCCCTTGTGAGACTCAAACCCTGCACCTTGTGTTTGTAAGGCAAACACCTTAACCATTAGGCCACCCTCCCAGTCACCTTTTTAAGATTCTCACTGATGCTATAACAGTTTCCAGTAAAGTCCACTTTAGATTCATATAAAGCCTTATACTGTATTGCATATTCTCGTACATGCAAACTTCTCACCCTTATTTTAACCCATTCACTGTGAATGGAAATATGTACTGGTTTTCCAAATTCCAAAGGTCTTTTATCCCATTTCCAAACATCTTTTACACAATTAATTTTGAATACTACAGCCCTATTGTTAATCTGCCACTATTAGATTTCTTTGCACTCAAAGTTGTTATTTATTTAGGAAAGTATAACTTTTTTGGCCCAGACAATCTGAATTTCGACATGGAAGAATCACAACTTTTACCTTATTCTATGCAATTTGCTAATAAAAAAACATTGTATGTAAGAGCAACTGGAGCAGTCATTGTGGATCCCAGTAGAGCATTACATTTTGTAGCTCATCCCTTAATTCTCCATGAAATGTTTACCCTTAATTTATGCTGGAAAACTACTCAGCTGTGGTTGAACAACTTCCTGTTGTGGAATTAATTCCTTTAGAGAACACAGTATTAGTCTTTAAAATAAATCCAGTTTCTGTGATGTGATTTAGTATTTTGTTTGTTTACGTATTACAACAGAAATAAGACCAAATATCATTCAAGGTATTAGAATGAATATGCTGTTATCACAATTAAAAAAATAAGCATTTTTTTATAGTCATTCAATGCATTATTGTTAAATGCTAAGTATATGATATACCTTTATAAATAATGACAGCTTTGATTGAATGAAACAGATTGATATGAATATGTAGTAATTGCTAGATGACTACTTTTTGGTTTGCTAGAAGGCAGGAAATAAAGAGTCTTTCTGAACTAACTGCCTGGACTGTAGGTACATATCTTACTTTTCATCAGTTGTGAGATGGTTTTATGGAGATGGTTGCTAGAAAGTTTAACTTGATATCTAGACCTCTACTTAAAGAAATTAGTCAAAATGGAGTGACAGTCTTTGAGAATGAAATGGAAAACAGAAAGCAAACATTCAATGGTGCTAATCTTTTGAGGTTCCCTATTATATGATTGAAGACGCATTATTTCGAATGTGTCTTGATCGAACTTGAAAGCACGAAATGGCAAAATACCGAAATGGCATGTAAGCGAATTCTTTCCCTGGGAAAGAAATCACTTGGCCGCCTTCGTTATTTTGCCATTTTTGTCACTGTAGTGTGATCTCGGAGTTGGTATATTTAAGTAGGGAGGTGTGGGGGAGCACAGCCCCCCACATCAGGGGGTGTGGGTTGCAAAGCCTCCCACTTTATGTAATGTTTCAAAGTTATTTTCTTTTTCTTTTTTGCAACAGTGATTTTTTTCCCTGGGAAAAAAAAAATCGCTGTTCTGTGTTCAGGATTGTAAGCTTTCGCTTACATTGGGTCAATAAATCAGCGTTCACTTTTTTAAGCATTTGCTGATTTAATATAGACCCTCTTTTGACTGCTATGAGTGTTGAACAGCATGACACATTTTGTACTGCTATATTTCTGCTCTTTCTTTATCTTTTTTGAATATTATAAAAAATTAATTGGTCTATTTGAATATTATTAAAATGAATTGGTCTATTTTCATTATGAGTTAAAAGTGATGATACCTTTTGCCACTTAAATCTGTTTTGCCTTTTAAGCAATATCTTTAACATTGAATAATTATCATCATTTAGAAATACTACTAGATGCAAAATTGTTTGTAAGCTGATATGCATGAATATACATGGTAAAATATATGCAGGTATGGTTTTATATCAAAAAAGGTGATAATAACTTCCAAAGAGTTACTTCTGTTATTCACCTATGGATGCTAATTGGAATTCTTTGTAATTGTATGAAACAAAAATGTTATACAGTACAAACAAAACAGGCTAAAAACATGAGTTCAAGAATGTATTATTAGATGATAAGGTACAGTTTAGATAATTATGTGGCTCTTCATGCACATACAAAGTATAATTGCATTTTTTACATATTTTCTCCAGCAAACACCATAAGTTTCTGAGGGACTTTGTAAGTGTATTAAATGTAAACAAAGCTAAATGTATTTTAAAGTTTGATTCAATTTCCCCTAGAGGAATAAAAATGGAGTTTTCCTGCAATTTGTAGATAAGAATATGAACTGTTTTGATCACATAAGTATTGTTATAATCTGTAATTCACAGTGTGAAAAATAATATGCTGCTATCATTTAAAATATGGTAAGTGCATACTTAATAGTCAGTTAAGGTATTATTTATTTATTTTTTATTTTATTTTACATTTGTTTACTGGGAAAGTCTGACTGGATACATATCCATTTACAGTGGAGGCCGGGGAGAAAAGCTCCAGATAAAATGCATACGATTACATAAAAAATAAATACAATACATCAAATACATAAAAATAAACAGGATAAAATCACAGAACACTTTGACAGTGGGTATCACGTTATAACATAGTAAATGTCAGATAATATGGAAGTTTAGAATATAATTCCATATAGTACACAATAAAAAATATATAAATTCTTTACATAATGTTGATGATACTATAGATATTATAGAAGATACTACAGTAATCACACAGATGGGTCATCACTTATCACAGTATTTGGTGAGATAGATAGTATGCTACTCTCATGTTTGTGGTATGGGATATTGCACTCAGGAAAAAAATGTTATTAAGTAAGAAAGGTGAGACAGTGCAACAGCTGAGATGAGGCTAGTTTAGTTGTTACTAAGTAGTAGGTGTGAAGCAGCATCAATGAGTACTGAGAAAAATTAGTTGGAAAAGTAAAGGATAATTGATTAGTAAACATAATATTTAGATGGTAAAATTAAATCAGGGTTTCTGATTGGTTAGATTGGTACAAAACCTAGATTTGTGGATTTAATAAGAAACAGATGGGTGAGTACTGAGGATGGTGAAGGAAATAATAAGGCATACCGGGTTAAAGTGGGGAACAGATTGTTAAGTAATTGTTTATCCTGAGGAGTCACAGGAACATAACCAGATATTCATATAGTGTGCCTTGAGCAGTTTTTTAAATTGTGTGCTGGAGGTATTAGAGGTCAGGTGGCTAGGTAGGGTATTCCATACTTTTGAAATAGGGTAGCTAAAGAGAAATTTCCCAGCTTCATTATTATGTTTGATGACATCTAGGTCGTTCTTGGCACTAGATCTTAAGGTTCTTGTCATAGAATAAGGTGTAATTTGGTTCTGGAGTGCTGGGGTTTCAGCTGGGTAGTAGTATAGTTTGTGTGCCAATGCTAATTGGTTGAGTTTCAGTAGTTGAGGCAGCTCTATCCAATTTAGTTGTTTGAGAGCTGCATAGTGATGGGTCCTATATGGGGTTTCAGTAACAAATCTAACAATCACATGAATCCTTCATGAAACTAACATTTTCCTTGCATCTTCAACTGCAAATTACCACATCTTCCCAATTTTGCATCTACTGATGTATAATGATTTGACTAGTCACATGAAATGGTCTGATACCAAACTACCCTTAATCTTATAATGGTGCTGCCACAAGTCATAGTCTAAAATTACAGTGGAATCTACCATCTTGAAAGGTTGCTCAGTGCTTAGTGAAGGCAGAACATTTTTTTTATTTGCTTTGTAATTTCCCATTCTTAAAACATTTCTAAAAGAAGTAGGCTCATCAGATTTTGATGATGTTTTAAATGCTATGACAGACTTTTGGAATGAAAGGATTAGAAACTAACCACTAAGAAACTATAAGTGGTATTCATAGTTTTTGAGCTTAGGCATAATGGCAATTCACGCTGGTCACACCTAAGCACAACTCATAGAGGCCAGTTGCACATGCATACATGCAGTAGCCTAAAATGAAGGTATGCCAATGAAGGAATGAGATTAGGTGTATAGGTTAGTACTAGGCTAATTGCCACTGTGGGCTATTTTAAGCCTAGGCAATTACCCCATGTAAGAAACAAACTCTGCACCTTGTGTTTGTAAGGTAAACACCTTAACCATTATAACAACCTCCCACCCCAAACAAACTTTGCACATCCTGTTCGTAAACCTTGGACCATCTGGACACCAGTACTGCACTTAATACCTGCTGCCACAGCATTTATTAAAGACGTTTTTCAATCTAGATGGGACTCAAACCCACAATCCCTGGCTTAGGAGGCCAATGCCTTATCATTAGGGCACTGGCACAGTGACACCAGACTTTATAATAAAAAAGATGATGTAGAAATCCTTATGCTAATTATTCCCCTTCCTGCCTGTTGAGATTCTTAGTTACTTTTGATCCATTAATGTGCCACACACAGAGGTGTTATAAAAGGTGAAATTACAGATTTTATACCTACTTTGGATTTGGTGAAAATGCTTGTTGCTGCTGCCAGACAGGCTTTTTCTTAATGTTGGATGCTTGTCTTGGCTAAGCCAAAACCAGTTGCAGTCATTGGTACTTGCTGGCCAAGAAGTCAAAGATATAGACAAAGAATCACTCATTATAACTTTGATAATCAAGTAATTCTTGTAAAATTTAGAGTGGTCGGGGATATTTTGAGGGCTTTAGTGCATATGTATAGTCAAATATGGGAGCTCAGGGGATGATTTGCCTTCCTTTACTAATGTAAGTATAGCCATCAGTATACTTACCACGAGGCTTTCTAGAGACAGACTGGAACACAATAGGTTTATCTCAGGTTTCTGCCACAAGGATACTTCAGCTGACAGATCAATATGCACACACGTCAAGAGTGTCAACCAGAGAACCGCAGGACAGAGTTAGAACCATGTATACCATCTAGGGGACTGTATATTTCTATGAAGTGCTTAGTGTGATAGATATTACCCATGTTGTCATTAGGGTCCCATAAAGACAACAGGGTGAGTGGTACTGAAACAGGAAGTGGTACGATTCCATCACCTGCCAGGTAGTTACTGATGCATAGTGTGCATCACCAAAGTGCTGACCCAGTGTCCTGACAGTGCCTGTGATTCCCATATCTGGTCACAAGCTCAATCTACTATATCTTCCTGCATGGTGGGATACCCCATGGTCACCTTGTTGGCTAGTGGAAATTTTAAATTATAATTATCTAATAAGCTGTATTTTGCAAAATGTATTACTTAGTGATAATCAACCACACTTCAATTATTGTGTCTCCCCACGCATTTTTTTTTCCTTTACTGTGTTTTCCAGGTGATGCAGTCTGACCACTCATGCATTGGTCAATGACTCCTGTTTGGAACCTTACAGGGGCCAAAAAAAGGTACAACAGTGCCCTGTCCCAGACATGAACTGTCACTAGGTGAGTATTTTGGCATGCAGAAAGCCCATATCTGTTGCCTGGATGAATCTATGTGTTCCACTCAGTGTGTCATACTCACTCACTAATGTCCTTAAAATATCCCTGTCCAATCAAAGTCTATTAAAAAGTTCTTAAACTTCAAAGTTACAATGGGTTGTTCTTCATCTGTGTCTTTGACTTTTTTGGCTGGTTGGCACTGCTTTGCTCAAGTGGTTTTGGCTTGACCAGTTTAAGCACCTAGCAGTGGGAGACAGCTGGGGTGGCAGCAGCAGAAAGCATCTTCTCCAAATTTAAAGTACACAGAAAAGATGCAATTTGACCTTTAACAATGCCTCTGCTACTAGATTCAGGATGTTTACCCCATGTTCCATTATGCACAAATGGTCATGCACCATTCTGGTTGTGACTTGCCTCATGATGGTTCTGTGGCTCCCAGTACAGGTCTTGCCATCACAGATGATGATGTTGAAGGTCACCTGGCTGCAGCAGTAAGCTACCCTTGCTGCAGGCTCAGGCACAGTGTTCAGCTGTGCAGACAAAGAAGCGGTGTCTGGGCCACAGCTGTGGACCATGACATTCAGGTTATTGCTATCTATATTATGAAAAACCCAGAGTATAATTGACCTGTTAAGAGAAATGGATGAGCTGTGCTGTGTGGTGCATAGCCTACTGTCACTATATATCAGACATTCCCTCTTACCTGTATAGGATTTTATTTGGACATATAGGTACTGATACAGTTTACATATAATTATTATTTGTTGTTACCCTATACTAAGAGTCACGACTGATTGTTCACCAAGATCTTTTCAGTGAATGGAATTGGCAGCATTTACAAAATATGTACATTCTGCACTGTATTGCCACAGGTGTTTTGTTTAGAAACTGGAGTATAATATACATGAACTCCTTATTTTGTAATGTTCCTTAAGTGGTTATTCCTGTTGCACTTGCATTTCTCATGAGGTGCTACCTTCCCTTTGGGAAAAACTCAGTTCCCACTAACTACCACATCGATGGGAGCTCACTGAACACTGAAGGCGTTATAAGAGATCTGGGGACGCAGGTTGACAGCAACCTCTCCTTCGACCACCACATTGCAACTGTGGTCAGAAAGTCCTTCTATGTGGTACATCTCATTTCCAAGGGTTTTGCATCCAGGAAGAAACAAGTCATCATTTCTCTCTACTCTTCCCTCATTAGGCCAATCATGGAGTATAATGTCCCATTTGTCATGTACCACTCTAGACACATGCAACAGCTGAAAAGGCCACAAAATTACCTCACAAAGTGGATCTTAGGCCTTAAACACATGCCCTACATGGACAGACTCAAAAATCTCCAGCTATTCTATGTCTCATATCATCTACTAAGAGGCGATCTCTGTTTGATTTACAAAGCCATGTCTGACCCAGCTCTGTTAGAAATGCAACATTTAAAAAAATCCAAATCCCTCCACACCACATGCCCTAGAGACCTCAACCTCATTACTATAATAAACACAACATGCTGGAAGGACAGGTTCATAACCCAGAGTCTGCCCATGCTCTGGAATAGATTTCCCATACATATCAAGCAGAGCACCTTCACTGGCCCTCTTCAAGAGAAATCTTGATGAGTGGATGAGAAATAGAAGGTTCACCCCAGGGATCACTCCAGTGGCTCTACTTGATAGAGGCACAAGGAACTAATGTCGGGCGGCATGATTTCAGGGAACGTCTATGGACTAGGCTTGTAAAGGCTCCAGGGCCATTAGCCTAGTACACAACTATGAACCTATGAACCTATAATCTTGTTATAACAAGATTCTAATTTGTTTGATTTGTATTGATTTTAAAACGTATGGTATAGTTTAAGAATAAATGCAGTGACTAATTGAGAGAAATAAATTAGCATGAATAAACAGTGAATTTGACTTGAGTCATTTTGTTTTTTTCTAGAAATTTTAATTTCTAGAAATGAGCTGAAGAACAAGGGAATAACAATTATTTCTGAAATTACAGCCTAAACTGAGTGTGCACGCTTTACATTTCTTCAGCAGTGTGATACTACTTGGAGTACTGCTATATATGAATTTCCTTAATTTGTGTAAGGGCTGCTGAATGAGTAGTTGTAAATCCTGTCTAGCCCATTAATATTCTAATAACTTAATGCAGAGACATTCCCATAGAAAGTAACTTACTTTTCTCCCTCTCCCACTGCTCCTTGGTAATGCATGCTAATCTTTACCCTAATCCTGCTCCTGACCTTAACCTTGTCATATAGCTTGCCACAATTACCACTACACAAGACAGCCTGGTCACTTAGCACACATGTACACACACACACACACACACACACACACACACACACACACACACACACACACACACACACACACACACACACACACACACACACACACACACACACACACACACACACACACACACACACACACACACACACACACACACACACACACACACACACACACACACACACACACACACACACACACACACACACACACACACACAAACACACAAAACACTATTGGCCAGATTCATTAACACCTACAATAAGTGTATATGATCTGTATTTAAGAAAATCACTATCATATTTTATTATGCTTTCTAGTCACTCAGAGAGATAAGTGTACAAGTAGTCTACACTTAGTGGTAACCTTTATGAATCATCCTTGATATTTAAGACTGCAGGAATATGAGAAAGGAAAACTAAAATTAGGAGGAAGAAGGTGTGAGTTATACCCGTGATGCCTGTTCGCTCAGAATGATGTACATTTATTGTACACTTAGAGTAGGCATTAATGAATCCCAAGGTAAATCTATTTTCTTACTTAACACATACTCTAACACTAAACCACACAGTGCATGCACTAAATATACCCTCTTTTCTGACCTTTACTACAACCCTAACCTGCACACACACACACATACAAATAATAGAGCTATCCCCCTTATCTAACTCTTACTCTAACCCTAAAATACACTCATATGCACAGTAAACCTATCTCCTTACCCAACTCCATCAAATGTTCAAACTTTTAAAAAGTTTGATCTCTTAAGACATAGACAAAAAAAAGTCTGAATCAAAACAATTCAAAGGCACAACACCTAAAATCACAAACATTTGAAAAAAACTAAATGTGTGCAGACAATTGCCCCTTCAACTCCCCCTACACACCCACCTGCTATATTTAAATATATCAATAAGGAGATCATGCCAGTGGCAGCTGGTGACTTCAAATTAAAGGGGGGCTGCAGGAGACAGCTGAATGGGTGGGGCCAATGGGAAGGGGTGTGACCAACTAGAAATGGGTGAAACTAAGTTTAAAACCACACCAACTGGAACTTTAAATACGCTGTCCTGGGTGCCAACCTATCATTATGAGAGTCCAATCAAGACAAAATGAAGTGTAGGAGAAAAAAAAATATTTCAATGCATTGGCTACATGACAGCTTACTTAATATCTAGATGGGAATGCAAAGGTTGTGAGGCATGAAAAAAGAAACTACTTTTTAAATACATTACAGGAATGCCAGTCAAAATCAAGTATAAAAAACAAGCAGTACTCAATTCAAACCACTTCTCCTTGTACTGCAGTTCTAATTATGATTTATATTCAGCTTTATAAAATTACCAAGTAACATGCTGAAAGTAGCAATCTCTGTGATACCCCACTTGTAAAAATGTTTCTTATCCAAAAAAGACCTGCTGCCTGACAACAACTATCTACTTGTTTCATGGGGAAGACATTATCAAAGTAAAAAATGAACAGCAAACAAGAAACAAGCTCAAGAAAAATTGTTTAAATGATTACTGCACAAGTTATGGACCACACATGATAGATTGACAGTTTAGTTTATGGGTAAAGCCTGCAAAGATGACTGCGAATCTCCAACAAATGTAATAAGCTTCTGAAAATACTGTAATCCTGCCCTTTATTACAAATACTGTCATATGCATTTCAGTACCTAAGAAGCATAAATAAACAGTATAAAAATATGACAGAAAACAAGAACATTCTGCAAAATCAAGGACAGATGAATAAAAAGCCACTGTCATACTTGTGTATACCTTGGACAAGGGAATACTCTGTACTAAAAATTGCTCTTGTATAAACATAAGGCAATTGATAGAATAACAAGTCTTGCATTAGCATGCATTTTTCTGAAGGTTATGATGTCTGAAACTCAATGGCTGTCATTATTTATTGACTTCATTCCTAAACGATTTGCCAGAAAAACACAAATTTTATGAGGAACAAACCAAAAATAAGAAGCAAAAATGTATTCATTTTGCAAAAATCTGGACAGTTGAGAGGTATAGTTCAGCCGCGGCTGTCTTTGAGTTTGCTGCCATTCCCTCCTCACAAAATTATGGTTAAATGGAGTCTCCCCCTGCAGCCATTCCAATATCCAATTCCTTGGTTATTCCACCCCATTTACCATAAACACTGTAATGTGCATACTGCTTTACTTCTGTGACGATCACCCCATTTACCCTAAACACTGTAATGTGCATACTGCTTTACTTCTGTGATGATTTGGATTTCATTTGAAAGTTTTATTTTGCATTTTACAGCACTAATAGATATCTGCTAAACAAAGCAATGCAGTCTCACAATGAAAATAGACATCATTAAAACTTCTCTGTCCTTGAAACTCACATTCATTGAAACAGTATTGAAACCCACAGTCAAAGAAAATACATTTTGCCAGTGGCAGATAAAAATTAACTTTGGGCTGTTTTCAAATCATAGACCCCTTGCACACAAAACATACATGCGCTCTTTGATACACCTTCTGGATTGTATTAAATTATATTCCTTGTACAATACAGTACAGTTGTTAGAGGGCATGTTAAATTTATTGTTTTAAACATTTTTCCAGTAAATAATGAAACAAAATGCATGCACCAATGACAAAACTGCCCTGTTCAGAACATTTCTATCATAAAAGTCTATTCAAACTTCTACAGTCCACCAGTATCAGTAAATTTGCATAATCCCTTAAGAAGTAAAAGTCATCTAAATAATTCCACATTAAAGAGATCTGTAACTAATGAAGAGGTTACTGCTAGCAAACAACTTTATATTTCATCATTTCATCTACAAATAAAGTTCCTGTTGCCCTTGAGGAATAAATTGCTAGTAATATTGCAATAGGGAATGAATGGCAAACTGATAACAGGTTCATAGTTACTAGGTATCTTCGCCAAAAAGGACTACAGCATCCACTCCCTTTAAAACACAGTATAGTATCAGCAATTCATCTACCTACTCTGGGAGCAGAACCCACAGCATTCTGCATCAAAGGCAAGAGCACTACCTGTTGTGCTATCAACAATGCAAGCAGATTTAGCATAAGCAGCACTAAACGTTTGTTCCCCTGCAGTTCTCAGCTCCTTGTAAAATCTACTCGACACTCAGCAGTATCTCTGAACTTTGCAGCACAAGAAATCTGGAAAATACCAAAATCTATTGTGGGAGGACAAAAGCCCAAAAACCAGGGGCACATTTAAACATTGCTTGTATAATGTTGGAAAGTTGCTAGAATAAAATGATGTGTTACCACCATACATTTCACTACCAAGTCTTGAATCCAGGACCCTGGCAGACAGGTTCAGTGCAAACTTCACCCCCCTCTCCCCACCAAAAGGAGAGATAACTATCCCAGTGGATTGTAGCCTCCCAGACATCTCAAATGCGCAGGTGAAAGCTGCTCCCTCTAAAGCTAAAAACACAGCATCAATGGGACCAGATGGTGTCCCCGGCTGTGTGCTACACGAACTCAATGAGGAACTAAACCCGCACATAAGGCAGCTGTTTAATCTTAGCCTTACCACAGGATACGTGCCCAAGGAGTGGCGTAAGGCAACTGTGGTCCCACTCCACAAAGGCGGTGCCTCTACGGTCCCTGGTAATTACCGCCCCATAAGCTTAACAAGCCTGGTCTGCAAAGCTATGGAGAGGATCATAATGGAACTCATAAACAAAGACATAGGGGACTTGCAGACATTGGACCCGACCCAGTTTGGCTTTGTCAAGGGCAGATCATGCCTTTTGAACTTGGTCGACTTCTTCAAAACAGTCACCAAGGCCATTGATGAGGGAAAGGCAGTCCATACCGCCTACCTTGACCTTGCAAAAGCTTTCGACACAATACCACACTCGGGTATTATAGAGAAACTTACCAGCTTAAATGTAAACCCATATGTCACAAGATGGGTTGCAAACTGGCTAAAGGACAGAACCCACAGGGTTAGAGTTGCTGGCGCCATGTCAGACTCCAAGCCGGTCACAAGTGCTGTCCCACAGGGCTCAGTCCTTGGCCCCCTGTTGTTCGGCATCTACTTCTCAGAAGTACAGGCAAACATAGGAGGACTATGGCTGACAAAGTTTGCAGATGACTGCAAATTGAGTGCCATAGTGGAAAGTACATCGGACACAGATATCCTTCAGAGGGGTCTCACGGAAACTGATAACTGGTGCCAGAGCCATGGCCTGAAGTTAAATGCCAAAAAATGTATAGTCATACCCTTTGGGAAAAACAAGGTAACCCCAAGCTACCATATAGGTGGCAATCCACTAAGCACAGAAGAGGTTATCAGGGACCTGGGGACCCAGGTTGACAGTGGCCTTTGTTTTGACACTAACATTGCTAAAGTGGTTAGAAAGACCTTCTACATTGCCCAATTGATCATGAAGGGATTCACATCCAGATCAAGTGAGGTCATTGTTCCCCTGTACTCTTCACTTATCAGACCAATGATCAAGTACAATGCTCCATTCAGGATGTATCTCACCCGACACCTGCAGCAATTGGAGAGACCCCAAAAGTTCCTCACCAAAAGGATAAAGGGACTCCAAAATCTGTCATATGCTGCCAGACTGAAGAAACTCCAGCTCTATTCAGTCGCATACCGTCTGCTCAGAGGTGACCTGTGCCTGACATACAAGGCCATGTCCAACCCAGAATTAATGGACATGCTCCACCTCAAAAAATCCAAATCTACCAGATCCACTAGAGCAAGTGACTTAAACCTTAGCACGGATATAAATAGGGCATGCTGGAGGGATAGATTTGTCACCCAGAGACTCCCTATGCTGTGGAATAAAATCCCAGTCCATGTGAGGCAGAGCACCTCGCTGGCTCTGTTCAAGAGAAATCTTGACCGGTGGATGGGAGATTGTAGGTTTACCCCGAGAATCATCTCTGTGTCACTGCTGGACAGAGGCACAACAAACTAATGGGCACAGTATTTTTTAACATAAGGGGTGGCGTAAGCCACAAAACTTTGGGCTAGGCTTATAAATGCCTTAGGGCAGATAGCCTAGTATAAACCTATGAACCTATGAACCTATGACCCTGTGCGAAAGAATCAGAGGAACATACCACTATGCCATATCAGCTGTTGTGTGAAAGAGAGGAAGACTGAAACTTAAATGGCTATGATTTAGTGAATTTACCATAGCTGTCAACCTCTTAGCACAAAACACCTGAACAAAGCCAGTAATGGGGGAATACAGCCCCCAAACATATTCAGTGTATTCAGTTCTCACCATAACATGTGAAAAGATGCACAACTAAACTTCACTATTTTTTCAATAAATCATATAGACGACTTGACATAATTCCGTATTGGTGGAAAATGGATGTAGAGAGTTTTAAGCATTACACTATAGGTTGAGATGGCTTGTGAACATGATTGAATCTGGTGGCTATGATGCTAAAAGTCCAGCTTTTCTTATTTGCTGAGTATTGAGTCATCTCAATCAGGTCCTCCATGGAGGTGTGCTAGCATCAGATTTGCTTTATTGGCAGAACAGTTAAATGTACTGATTGGTTGCCTTGGTGAATAGGTTAACTCTATTGGATACCTAAATTCGCTTTCACTATGGACATTTAGTAAAGCTGCCTCATCTATTTTCCAAGTTTGGATTGGTAAGATGTTATAATAAGTAGGTCCTAATATGAAATAACCATTTATATGAATGAAAGTATCTCATATCCAAATATTTGCTACTATCATATCCAAATATTTGCTACTATCTGACTACTGATGATTAGCGATCAGCCTTCTGATTGCTGCTGTTTTTGGATTGGATATGATAGATATACAGTTCATCTTTCTGATGTGCTCCATTAATCTTTGATATGCAACCAAATAAATAATTTAAGTTGCATGTCAATTAGAGAAAAATATCACATCGTGCATTGGCCAGTATAAAGACGTTCGAAGTTCATCCTATAGATTAGAATGACTTCTGAAGATTATTTGAACCTGTTATTGTGACTTATGAAATTGTACGATCCTGATTCACTGGGTTGGAAGTATAATTCGCCAATGAGGTGTGTCAGTATTAGGACTGTTTGATTGGCTGACTACATATTTGATTAAGATGACCTATAGTGAAGAGCTATTCGATATTGTGATGGAAACATGCACCTGATTGGTCAGACTTCCAACTCGTTTTTATACTTAAATAGAACTGAAGTCCCGGGTTTTTTTACGATCTGATGAAGGTTATCCGAAAGCGCTTATTGTTTGATATGAAAAAAAGGGACTTTTATCTGTGGTTTTTAACTCTGGAAGAATAAAGCTGTTTTTAGGAAGTATTTCTGGGGATTAGCGCTGTGTCTCAGCGCATACCTTTTTGGATATGAAATTAGCCTCTTAGCCCTGGTTGTTTGCCTGCCATGGATTTTTTGTTGTTTCTCGTATTGGCAGTCAGACGTTAGCAGTGAGAAGGTACTTGTTTTTTCTTTAAAATATATAGTTTATTATAGATGAATGCTAATTAGTAAAATATGCCATAGAGCTAGCTGTGAAATGTATCTAATATTTAGAGCAGGTTTTGAATTTTGTTTGTCTTATAGCTGGATATGTTTTTGATGTATTGATAAAGTTGTTTCTGTAAAACAAATGTAGTAGTCATGCAATGAAAAAGTTTCCTTATGGAAACTCCCTTAACATCCACACTGTCTTATCATGACCACCTCAAATCTCCTGCATTGCTCTCTTTTTTTCATTATCTCCTCAACCCAGAAAGTTAAGAATACAAAGTTCTGAGAAATAAAACCTCCATTCTTCTGCTTTTAGGTAATCACACTACTTGCATGAGTGAAAATTAAAATACAATAGTCTGAAAATAATTCTTTCATCCCTGGTATCTAAGTAATCTTTATTCACTTTTGCTTACTACATTAAGTGGTGAAATTGCTACAATTACATCACCTAGTTTTCTTTCATCAAAATAACATTTACAACTTTGCCTTAACAACTTTTTTCTATAGGTCCATATGTTCTCTTGGCAGGTTTATGACCTTTTGGTCTTCAAGAAGCTTAACTGCAAAATCTCGTGTTGGTATTCTGGACGCCCAGTGAAAGTCAAAGGCAGTCATTCCAACCTTCAGAACAGTGAAGACTATAATGCAAATTAGAGGATAAGTGCTAAGTTTGAGACCATAGTATCTTGGAATATGCTTCTTAGTTCATGCCACAATTATTTCAGAGTGAGTATATATATATATATATATATATATATATATATATATATATATATATATATATGTAGGGATATAGGGGTGCATCCCTCCCACTTCAGGGGCTACAGAAAACTGTAGCCACTCCTGCTAAAACATTTTAAAAGCATATTAGTGAGAATTGTTTCTTCCCACATATATCTTTCTATCTATCTATATATCTATCTATCATATACCCATATCTATCTACCTATCTACCTATGTATAAATATTGATCTTACTTCTAATACCTGTATCTGAAGGCTATACAAGAAAATACCATGTGCAGCTTGTCTTATGAGGTATATCTCTATCTATAGCTTTCGATATGTATATATATATATATATATATATATATATATATATATATATATATATACACACACACACACACACATACATACTTTCATTGAGTTCTGTTTATCATGAACTAAATCCCAAAAAGGAAAGGCATCACTGATCAATATTAGCAATAAACTACGATCCCTCATAAAATCATCCAAGGCCAGTTTCGAAAGAAAAATTGCCAAGGACTCTAAAGATAACCACAAAGCCTTATTTAGTTATGTCAAAAAATCTAGGTGGTAACTCTAAGATATGCTCTGAGCTAGTGCAAAATGGCAAAAAATAGAATGAACCAACTGATATTGCCAACATACTGGCTGACATGTTCAGTGCAAACTTTACCCCACCCCCCACCCCAAAATGGGCTGGTGTCCATCCCAGAAGAATACAGAGCCCCAGACATCATGGACACACAGGTAAACACAGCCCTCTCCAAAGCTAAGAACACAGCATCAATGGGACCAGATGGTGTCCCAGGCTGTGTCTTACACGAACTCCAAAAGGAACTAAACCCTCACCTAAATTCACTGTTCAGACTGAGCCTTACCACAGGCTATGTACCCAAAGAATGGCATACAGCAACAGTCATCCTGCTCCACAAAAGTGGTGCCACAACAGAACCAGGGAACTATCGTCCTATAAGCCTGACTAGTCTGGTCTGCAAAACTATGGAGCGAATCATCATGGAACTCATAAACAGAGACATTGGGAACCTCCAGACATTAGACCCTACCCAGTTCAGCTTTGTTAAAGGCAGATCCTACCTCCTAAACCTAGTTGACTTCTTTGAAACAATTACCAAGGCCATAGATGAAGGAAAAGTAGTCTACACAGCCTACCTGGACCTTGCTAAGGCCTTCAGCACCATTCCACACTCTGGCATCATAGATAAGTTCACCAGCTTGAACATTAACCCCTGTGTCATGAAATGGGTGGCCAACTGGCTCACAGATATGAACACACATGGTCAGAGTCACGGGTGCCATGTCTGACTCTAAACCAGTTACAAGTGACGTCCCACAGGGCTCGGTCCTGTGACACCTCCTCTTCGGTATATACTTCTCTGAGGTACAGGCAAGCACAGGAGGACTATGGCTGACCATGTTCACAAATGACTGCAAACTGGGGGCCATAATTGACTCACCGGCTCCAGAAGGGTCTCACAGAGACAGATACCTGGTGTCAAACCATGGCCTCAAGCTGAATGCCAAAAAAGTTATAGTCATCCCCTTTGGGAAAAACAAAGTGCCCACGAATTATCACATAGGTGGCAATCCACTAAGTATGAAAGATGTAATTTGGGACCTGAGGACCCAGGTAGATAGCAACTTCTCCTTCAATACTCAGATTGCCAAAGTAGTTAGAAATTCCTTCTATGTAGCCCACCTAATCACGAAAGGGTTCACCTCTAGATCAAAAGAGGCCATTGTGCCCCTCTACTCATCACTCATTAGGCCCATAATAGAGTACAATGCCCTATTTGGAATGTACCTTACTCGACACCTGCAACAGCTGGAAAGACCACAGAAGTACCTCACCAAGAGGATCATGGGCCTCAAAGAGATGCCCTATGCAGCTCATCTAAAAAAAACTCCAGCTTTACTGGGTTGCTTACTGCCTGCTCAGAGGTGATCTCTGCCTGACGTATAATGCCATGTCCAACCCGGAATTAATGGACATGCTCCACCTCAAGAAAACCAAATCTCTTACAGCCACATGCTCCAGTGAACTAAACCTCAGCACAACAATAAACAGGACATGCTGGAGGGATAGATTCCTGTCTCAGAGACTTTCCTCACTCTGGAGCAGAATCCCAATTTATGTTAGGCAGAGCCCCTCGCTGACTCTCTTCAAGAGAAATCTTGACGAGTGGATGGGAAATCATAGGTTTACCCCTGGGATCACTTCAGTGTCCCTGCTAGACAGAGGCCCAGGAAACTAATTTAAAGGGGAGGCGAAAGCCAACACATTCTGGCTAGGCTTATAAATGCCCTTGGGCAGATAGCCTAGTACCTACCTATGAATCTATGAACCTAAGATAAATATTTTTTGAGTTTTCTTGTATCAAGGGAAATGTAACCTGCAAAAAGCCACCTGCATTATGCGTGATACTTGGATTCAATGCAAAAATGGTCAACATTGAATGATCAAGGAAAGGCAGCTAACAAGGTAGAACTGGAGGACCAAAAAGTGCTGTCCATGGAAAAGTTCAGTAGAAGAAGTGGCTACTCTAGGTAATGAAAGGAGTTGAAGGGGTTTTTTTTTGTGTGTCTTTTTGTGTAAGTGTGTGTGCATGTGTCTAAATGTTTAATGTGCATACAGAAGAACAAAAATGCCAGACTGCACTGGACTTGCCTATGAAGCCAGTTGTATATGTCTGAAAGTGGATCACAAAGACTTGATACTGAAGTGCTTAGAGGGGGCTTGGAATCATTGTTGGATGTTTGCAGGAACAGAGCTAAGAAATGACAAATGAAACATCAAATAGGACAGACAAGAAAAGTAAAAGTGACGGTCAGCTTTTATAGATTTAATTAGTTAGTCAGTTCTTCTCTTTCACTAGTAATGTGCCACTGCACATTACCCATTTTCATTACTGGCTTGGGAAGAAATGTTCCACAGTTGTAGGATACAATAACAGTGATGCACATTTTTTAAAAGAAGAAAGTTTGATAACAATAATAAACAGCACAATAAACAAAGAGGATAGCTTGATTTACCTTTGCAAACTATTATCATTTTGCGGTTGATTATCACTGTAGTGGCAATGAAATAGGCAATTTTGAGACTATGCAAGGTCATCTGTTGGTTTAAGATGCTTTGTGCTTTTTATTTTATGTTACAATTTGATTGCTAGGTAAGTAAACTTGCCAGTTGACCCACTCAGTCACAACCTTGGTATAAGACATTAAAGTAATAACAATGAGAAAAAAATATAAAAAATAGCAAGTAATCATATATCAGAAACATACAAAGTAAACATTGAAGGAAAAATGCAAGAAAATTTCCACAAAGAATGTTAATAAACATTAATGTGAATGTAATGAGTATCATAAATGGTGAATTATAATAATTTTATATCACTACATATAATGTATAAAAGGAAGGTAGTACATACATTTAAAAAAGGATAAATAGTGCCATTGTGTGCTGTGTAGTATGGTTAATACCCAGAATCCTGGAAGCAAGGGCATTTGAATTCCTGACAAATAGATTTTTTCAGAAATTCCTTAAAAGTGTCGAGAGTATTAATAAGTTTCGTTCATTAGGGATGTTGTTCCAAAGAACAGGACCTATTCTGGAAAATATTTTTTCACCAATTGCTTCCTTGAATCCTGGCCTTGAAAGTATGAGGAAATCAGCTTGATTACTTTTAATATAGCAGTTGTGGTGTGTTAGAAGTAGCTTTCTTTTCAGAAGTGGGCAGTAGCTGAGAAGAATTACTTAAAACATTACAGTACCTAAAAGAAGGTTATTCTTTTGTTATTAGTTGTAGGGAGCTAAAGCAGTTGTTCAGCAAGTCACAATGTTCTGCATTCTGGTTAGACTGCAGAGCAAGCCTACATATGTTTAATTCAGTTGTCTGTAGTATACCCAGAATGATACCACAGTACAAGCAGAAAATGATTGATTTCAACAATTGGCTAAGTTTCTGGAGTCATTCTAAGGGGATCCAGTATCTGTCTTCCTGGGATGACATGATTGACAGACCTCGATGCTTTGCCAGAGATGGCCTGCATCTGTCACCCCTAAGCTTCTCTTGCCACCCCTATAGCACCTTTTTTAGGCAGTGTTCCAAAGACCAAATTACCACTGTAACAGCTACAAGCAAATGCAATTTGAGGGTCATGCTGCTCAACACTAGAAGTCTAAATCTCAAAATGCACTAACTCGAAGTACTCCTTAAAATGTAAAACATCGACATTTCTGCTGTAACAGAGACCTGGTTCAAGGCAGCAGAAAGCACCCCTGCACTACCAGGCTACAACTCATTCCACACCTTTTGGCCCCAGAAATTGGACCGAAACTCTAAAGGTGGCAGTATCTCCATATTCATAAAGGATGTGCACACCTCCAGACTGGTAGCTCAACATAATGCATCTGAGATACTTCAGGTGCAGCTAACATTGAGTAAGACAGTGATTCAAGTTGTAGCCTGCTATAGGTCCCCAGCCATGTCCCAGGATTCACACTCCACATTTCTAAGCACCCTGAAGAATATTAGGGTACAACCTAGCACTCTCATACTGGGCGACTTCAACTATACCTCCATTAATTGGGAAAACTACTCATGTACCAATACACTTGCCCAACGCTTCCTGGAATTCATTAATTCAAAGCCCTTGACCAACTCATTCTTACCCCCACTAGAGGTAGCAACATCCTTGACCTGGTCATTACTAACATGGGTGACCGTTGCTCCACACCAATAGTCAACTCCTCCTTGGTTAGATCCGATCACAAACTAATCACCTTGGAAATCCACATCCCTCGCACGTCCCCCAACAAAGGTAACCACCATGAAAAATTTCTCCAAAGCTAACTTTGGACTCCTAAAAACAGAGGTGACTAACTTCACGGCACCCATGCAAATGGAGAATAGTTGCATGACTGCCATATCATATACCAATGCACTGTACAAACATGTACACAAATGCATGGATCTCACCATACCCAAAAGAACTAAGATGATCTCCTCAAAAAAAAAGGAAGCTAATCTTGTGGTCCCCTGCCAGAAATAAACTCTACAACAGAAGGAGGAAACTGATGCGGAATAAGGTGAAGTCCCAAGACTGGAAAGACTGCATTATCAGCCTCAGCAAAAAGTTGAGATCCCTCAACAAATCCTCTAAAGCTAGCTATGAAAACAGAATTGCAGCAGATAGTAAAGACAACCACAAGGCCTTCTATAGTTATGTAAAGAATCTCCATGGCAATACCCAGATTTGCTCTGAGCTACTCCACAATGTTATCTCCTATACCGAGCCAACTGATACTGCAAATATACTGGCAAACAGATTCAGTGGTAACTTTACCCCTTTCCCTCCCCCAAAGGACCAATCACAATATCAGTAGATTGCCAGGTATCCAGTTAAAACAGCACTTTCCAAGGCCAAGAATACAGCTTCTATGGGACCTGACAGTATCCCTGGCTGTGTTCTAAATGAACTACAGAGTGAACTAGCAACCTCACCTGTGTGCCCTGTTAAATCACAGCCTCACCTCAGGCTTTGTCCCCATCAAATGGTGCACTGCTACAGTCATCCCTCTCCACAAAAGAGGAGCGACTACAGACCCCGTTAACTATCGCCCCATTAGCCTGACGAGTCTGATATGTAAAGCTATGGACCTTATCATCATGGACCTAATAAACAAGGATATAGGGAATCTCCAAACTCTGGATCCTACATAGATTGGTTTTATGAAGGGTAGATCATGCCTACTCAACTTGGTTGACTTCTTTGAATCAGTCACCAGAGCTGTGGATGAAGGTAAGGTGGTTCATGCAGCCTACCTTGATCTGGCCAAGGCCTTTGATACCATTCCACACTCAGGAATCATAGAAAAACTTACTAAGCTAGGCATCAACCCCTATATCACTAGGTGGGTTGCAAACTGGCTCACAGATAGAATCCACAGTCTGAAAGTAGCTGACTCCAAGTCAGACTGCCGACCAGTCACGACTGGAGTCCCACAGGGTTCAGTCCTGGGTCCTCTCCTGTTTGGTATCTACTTCTCTGAAGTCCTGAAGTCCAGGCCAATACAAAGGGACTCTGGCTGACAACGTTTGCAGATGATTGCAAGTTGGGAGCTATTATTAACTTCCCAAGTGATGCTGACATCCTACAGAAAGGCCTCAATGAGACAAACGACTGGTGTCAGAACCATGGCCTTAAGCTCAATGCCAAAAATGTGTCTTCATCCCCTTTGGGAAAAACCTGGTTCCCTTGAATTACCACATTGATGGTAGTCCACTGAACACAGAAGGTATTATAAGAGATCTGGGAACACAGGTTGACAGCAACCTCTCTTTTGACCACCACATTGCCACTGTGTTCAGAAAGTCTTTATATGTGGCACATCTCATTACTAAGGGTTTTGCATCCAGGAAGAAAGAGGTCATTGTTTCCCTCTACTCTTCCCTCATTAGGCCAGTCATCGAGTACAACACCCCATTTGGCATGTACCTCACTAGACACCTGCAACAACTGGAGAGGCCGCAAAAGTACCTCACAAAGAGGATCCTAGGCCTTAAATACTTGTCCTATATGGACAGACTCAAAAAACTCCAACTATTCTCTGTCTCATATTGCCTACTTAGAGGCGATCTCTGCTTGACTTACAAAGCCATGTCTGATCCAGCTCTGTTAGAAATGCTACATCTAAATGAATCACGATCCCTCCACACCACTCACTCCAGAGACCTCAACCTCATTACCACAATCAACAGAACATGCTGGAGGGAGAGGTTCATAACCCAGAGACTGCCCATGCTATGGAATAGACTTCCCATGCATGTCAAGCAGAGCACCTCACTGGTCCTCTTCAAGAGAAATCTTGATGAGTGGATGGGAAATAGAAAATTCACCCTGGGGATCACTCCAGTGGCTCTACTCAGCAGAGGCACTAGGAACTAAGGTTGGGTGGCAGGATGCCAGGGTAATCCTATGGGCTAGGCTTGTAAAGGCTCTAGGGCCATTAGCCTAGTACACACCTATGAACCTATGTAGTACATGGCAGAAATCCTGACATAAACATACACCTCAGTAATAATTCAAGTCTCAAAAGTGGCAGAGTCACAGTGAAGAAGGGGGCACGGTGGGATATACCTATATGAGCGATACCATATACAGGAAACAGGAAAAAGTTGAAAGGTGCAGCATTATGTTAACCAAACTCAGAATCCAAATATAAATAACACCACTGAGGACCCAGTCACTGGTTAAAACATAATAAATGTTATTAAAATAATAAATAAAGTGATTGATCACTTTTGTCTAAACAGAGAGACTTCATTTTCACCTTTTTTTTTGTTAACGAATGATTTGTTTAGAAATGTAATTGTTTTTAGGGGGCTGAACATGAGTTCTGAGTGACAGAGCCATTTTGTGGTGGCTATGAAAACTTCTTACTTGATTTGGTTGAGATAAGCTACATTATCATAGGAACATATGAATGTGGAATTGCCTGCATATTGTATTAGTGTAGCACATTGAGTTAGTTAGCTGGTATCCAGTTTGCCTTTTTGTTACGTTATACAGTGGTGTTACTTTCTTGGGGAATGCATAATAAATCTACATATTCTGTTTTCTAGTATTTAAATAGTGATGGAGTTATTAGCAGAAGTTGCTAATACAAGAGGATGGCTGAATTCAAGTTGAGGAGTGTAAAACAGAACGTGTGTATGTAATTTTATGAAACATTTCCAGATGTAGGCATGTGCATATAAATAGTGAGCACATGCAGGCAGCAGTGCCATTTTGAGAGAACAGTCAGAGTGTTGACATGTATGAGTGTGGTAGTCAGTCTGTTTATATGTTTATTTAAGTTAAAGTTACAAAGCCTCATTCCTGATGTGTTTGTCTATAATAAAGCTGCTTGAACTGAACCCACAAATACTTGTTTGTTTTATCTTGAACAGATGAGCAACATGGCATCACAACCAGGTTTAAGAGGTGAAAAGTTGAAGATGAAGGCAGATTGAGCTGGTTGAGTGAAACAGAGCTCAAACAATCAAAAAAGCACCAGAAATGAACTTAAGGTAACCAGAACTTGCAGAAATGATTTATTTGGTAAATAAAATAAAACTGAGCATTTGTAAGGCACAAAACACACTATTAATGAAAAGAAAGGCATACAATGCACTATTAATTAAACAAAATGTTTGAAACCACAATATTTGATAAAACTATCAGAAAATTTTATATGGGGCTCAGAATTACCTCCAGTTTGCATAACAAGCATGTTTAAAGTAAAACAAGCACAAGAAAAGTATAATGAGCATAATAAGAGTTTAAATCGGCATAACAAGTACAATAAATGGGTAAAATAAGCTTAAAGAGCAAGGTGACTGCATGTTGTTTAGTAAAAGACTGTGTTTGGGTATAAACTACTATTTCACATTGACCAAAACCATTCAAAGCATAACTAGAGTTGTTTGAAGTATCTCAAAGTGTGCAAAGTGTTTGCAGAGGGTGTGCTTTATTATGGTACAATTATTTCAAAGAGTTTGCTGTGTGCAGGGTACAGTTATATTGTAAAGTGCAGTCAAAGTACAGCCATTTTGAAATGTTTATTGTGCTATCTACATTTATTTGCAGAGTACCACCATTTCAAAGTGTTTTCTTACACTGTTCTGAGTTATTTTGCAAAGTACAGCCATTTTGAAGAGTTTCTATCCTGTGTACAGTTTATTTGCAAAGTGCATTCATCTCAAAGTGTTTCTTACTTTCAGCTTTTTCTGCTTTGTACAGTTTATTCACAAAGTACAGTTATTTCAATGTATTTCTTTTTTTTTCTCCAATATATTTTTATTAGATTTTTTAAAACTTTTACAAATATGACATGTAGAACTTGTAAGGCACAACAGAAGAAAAAATAGTACAGTCAAAGGTTATACAAACAGTTAATACAAGAGTTATATAATTTTTAAAACAGCAGTTATTGTAATGAGTACCTTACATCTGATCAGATAAAATAACTGATAGGGTACCCCAAAAAACAATACTATTAAGGATCAAGCCTCCCTGAAGGAGGATGAGTTTAAACAGAGAATAAACTATTATAATTAGGTAGAGACTAGGAGCTATTGTGAGGGTACACTTCCTATAATAACTATTTACACAATATAAAACAATTTCAACATATTTACAATATATTTACATCATGGATGCCAGAGGATCTCACAGAGTAAAATAACATAAGCCATTTTATAAAGTTTAACGACAGATTGTATTGGTTACACTATCAGATAGTTTTGGACCGGACATAGAATAAAAGAAATACTACCTGGAATGAAACCTAAAAAAGATTTTGCTGGATTTTACTTAGTTTGGATTAGATCAAAGAGATTTTCCCAATATTTCTGAAAATAAATCCCTTTTCTTTTTGTTATTCGTGCACAGTTTGTATGCAGAAATATACTTTATTGCCATTGCCATAAAGTTTTCCCAAGTAATTGCTGAAGGGTTGATCCAATTTGTGGTAATAAAATATTTAAGGAGAGCACATACCATAACAAGGACATGGCGACGAATACCTTTGAGTGAGTTGGGAGTTATATTAAGGATCATGATTTGCCAAGAGAATGTGGTTTCCTCATACCCCATTTTTTCTAACTGAATTCTGAGGGAGCACCAAAGTTTGTAGATGTTCTTACAACTCCAAAATATGTGTAATATGTCTACATGAGAGGGAGCAGAAAGGACAGGTTAAGTTTTTATTGTATCTGAATTTTAGTAAAACAGCTAGAGTATAGTAAGAATTATTGTTTATCATAAGTTGAGTGTAAATTAGATTTTTGAAGGGGGTTAGATTTAAGCTATTGCTGATTGCTTCATATTTAGACTCTCTAGAAATTTCAACTTGCATGGTATCCCAGTACTTGGAAAACAGAAGTCAATGGTTATGTATGATGGTCGACACAAGTTTATAAGTATGTGAAATCATTTTGTTTTTTAGGGAAAGTGAATTAATGATTGATTGTGATAGTTGAATGTCTTGCTCCACCATTCTGTAACTAGAGAATTTTTGCTTTATAAGTGAGCTGAGTTGCCTTAAAATAGGGTCATATTTATTAGGGGCCCCAAATAAAGTTTTTACCTCTGTTGCATTTTTAGTACTATAAAAGAGCCAACATGTAACCTTCTTGATAATAGGAAAGTTTGATAGGCCAATCATTTTATTACTAATTTTAAAATTTTGATTTAGATGTATGGGTTGGAGAATGGGGATTGTATTGTGCAAATTAAGGGATCTCATCAGAGCATGAAGACTACGAATTTTGTTTTTTAGTGGAGGCAAGAGCTTAGTGTTGTAGTCAACAATCAGTGAGAGAAAGGGTGTAGATTGGGGATTCATTTTAAATGAAAATATATACTTATACCAGATCTTGACCCATGTTGGGGACCAAGATTCGGGATATGGGTCATAACTGTCTATTTGTATTAAGCGGCTAGCAGTAATTATATGATAATAAAGGCTGAAGTCTGGAAGATTTAAACTACCTTTGATATTTGAGGTAATTAGCTTCCTATATGATAATCTGGTTGATTTGGGGAACCGTAAGAATTTTGAGATTGTGATTTCTATTTTTCAGAAGTTTTTAGGAACATTTAGAAAAACAGAGTTAAGATGGAAAAGGATCCTAGGTAGGATATTCATCTTAATTATAGTGGATTTTGATAACAGAGAAAAATCAATGTTTTTCCATCTAGTTAGATCATTGTTTATTTGATCCCAGACTCTATAAAGGTTGGTTTTCATTAGCTCTTGATGGGAGTGAGTGAAGTTTATACCTAAATATTTTAGTGAGTATTTAAGAGGGATGTCTGAAGGAGGGAAATAGTATTCTAAATGGTTCTTAGGATTTAAAGGAAAACAGGATGACTTGGTAGGATTAAGTTTATAGTTAGCAGCCTTAGCGAAGAGATTGATAGAGTTTTCGGATTTTCTGGAGGTCTGTGTTAGGAAGCTCAAAATAGATGATGAGGTCATCAGCAAAAGCCGAGTATTTTGTTTCAATGTTATAAATTTTTGGGATATGGTGATGTCTTTTGTTTGATCCAGATAAGAAGAGGTTCAAGATATAAGTTAAAAAGATAAGGCGAGAGTGGATATCCCTGTCTGGTTCCATTTGTGATTTTGATAGGATATGATAGTGTTTTATTAATACAAAGGGAAGTAGAGGCGTTGTTATAAAGCATCTTAATAGTGTTAATGACCATATCAGGAAAGTTTAAGTATTCCATGGTTAGATATAAAAAGTTTAGATCAACGTTATCAAAAGCCTTGATTGCATCTAGCATTAGTGCGTATTGTGGGTGATTATCTTTTTTAAGAAACAGCATTAATGTGTGTAGGGTAAGAGTATTGTCACAAAGTTGTCTTTGCTTCATAAATCCCAATTCATCAGGAGAAATGATTGAAGCTATAACTTTCTGAATTCTATTATCAAAAAAGGTAGATAAAATTTTTATGTCTACGTTAATAAGGGTAATAGGCCTATAATTAAGAGGGTTATATTTGTCCAAGTTCAGTTTTGGGATGAAAATAGTTTTGGAATTGTTCATATACTTGTCTTTAATCCCTTCAGCTATGATATAATTGTACATGTTTAGGAGGATTTTTGTGGTGAGTTTACTACAAAAAGTTTTGTAAAATTCACCTGTAAAGCCATCAGGGCCTGGTGCCTTATTAGGTTTGAGTTTTTTAATAGCTAACGTTATTTCATTCAGTGTTATAGGACTGTTTAAAAGGGTATGTTGTGTGGGAGATAATTTTGGGACAGAAAGCTCATTAAGAAATTCTGTGTATTGTTCTTTTTTAATTTTGGTTTTGGGATTGTAAATTTCAGTGAAAATATCTACAAATGAATTTAAAATGTTTCTATTTCTATACAGATTTTTTCCCTTTATAATTAATTTCCTTTATATAGTTTGGTCCTATATTTGATATTTATTAATCTAGCTAGAGTCCTGGATGGAGTTTGAGCCCATTCCGAGTATCTGTGCAAAAGCTTCAGTTCTACCAAAGAGTGGCTTTGCTGGTGAAAGGAATATATATATTTTTTTTGTATTTTGTGTAATTTATTTTCCAGATCAGGGGAAAAACATTTTTGAAATTGGGCATCAGTTGTCTTAAACTCTTTAGTAAGGTTGTTTATATATAACCTTTCTTTCTTTTTATAATAAGATGCTTTTTGAATAAGTATTCCTCTAATGACTGCAGTAGCCGCTGCCCATTGTATATCTAAAGGGATGTTGGAAAATAAAGATTCTGCTTCCAAATGTTTTAAATATTCATTGACCTCCTGCAAAACATCATCTTTTTTTAAGGAAGTTACTATTTAGTGATCAAGTGGGATTCTTGCTGTCATAGTTCCAGTGTTGATTAAGATTAATACAAAGTATTATATTTGAGTGATCAGATATCGACTTAGCCTCAAGGGTAAAGTTGTCAATTTTATTAGAGAAAGCATCTGAGATCAAAAAGTAATCAATTCTAGACCAAATTTTGTGTGAGGCTGAGTAAAAAGTGAACTTATTAGCATCCCTGTCAATATCAAATATTAAGAAAGGGTCAACTAAGTTGAAACTATTCATCAAATCTTGAATAGATGCACTTATTTGGGAGGGCTGTTTTCTGTTTTTTTTTTAACTATCGTATGAGGGGTTGATGAGTGTATTCCAGTCACCGCCAATAATGTATAGATGATCATGGTACTGAAGTAGTAAATTATGTATTTCAGATATGAACACATGTTGGTTTGAACATGGGCTATACAGGTTTAAGAATAGAATCAGGAATTTAACCTGTGGGTATGAGCAGAAAAATAAACACCATCTGCCATTTGGGTCAAATTTGGTATTTAGTACTTCCCCAGGAAAGGATTTTTTAATTAAAATAGTGGTGACTTTTGTTGCTAGGCTAACCCCTGCTGATATAATAAGTCTAATCCAATTTCTTTTTTTGATATTATTCCATTGATCATTTGTCATATAGGTCTCTTGTAAAAAGAAAATGTTAGCTATATCCTGATAGATCAGGTGCATAACCAGCTTTTTCTTTAATTTCCTAAAGACCGTTTACATTCCAGGAGTTCACCCTAATCATCTAAGTATCTGGTCAAGAAATGAATAATTGTTTAGGTAAGTAGCGATAAGAGTTTTACTAGGGATGGTCCAAACAATAGTAAGTCTTTTTACAAACAACAGAAAATAAACTATAAACAGAACTGATATTCTGTCATCCATGCATCTTACCTTAAATCCTGTGCCTAACCACCAGTCTCCCTGAACTAATTTTGTATGAAAATGCAATAGATACAAATAAACTGTTATTAAACATTTTTGTATAAAAAGAATGTTACATGAAAGAAGCAGAGACATAAATACTAACGACAATAGTCCAAGGGCCAACCAGCATTCACAGCTACACCCTCATTCCACTCCAAATACTAATAATCAATGGTAACATATGAGTAGGGAATAGACAGTTAAAGGCAAAAAAGAGCTTAAGATAGTTAATTAAGGAGAAAAAGAAGCAGAATCACAAAGAGACCTAATATATATAGCGTTCTAACAGATATATAACTTGGAATTTTAGTTATGTAAATAGGCAGATAAGGTTGAACTAATATATAATATTATAATTGTACATATTAATTGAGACTAACTCACTATATAGCAAGAATAATATACCTTATCACAAACAATAAAGACAAATATTACTATAACTGGCATTTCCAAGGATAACGCCACAATCAATAAAAATTAGATAACTGTTAGTATTAAAAATCAAAACTTGCATCTAATATAAAGTAAGGCAATTTTTAATACACCCAAAGTAATCAGCTGAGTTTGTAAAGCATTTGTTTTTGTGCCACCTGATACTTAAAAAAAAACACACACAACCATATACTACCTCTCTATAAGTTTCAGGACAATTAGAGAACTGTAACATGGAAATTCAACAAATGTAAATTAGAGCTTATTCACCAGTATAGCAATTTAACTAGTGCTAGATATTTGGCAAACATTAGGAGAGACAAGAGATACACATATAACCTGCATTAACTATATATATATATATATAACAAAAAGAACAAAATACATTTTTAAACGCATTATATTGCTACTAACATTACCCTGACCAGTGTCCTTTAGTTTTCGTTGTTTTTCAACAACTAAATGTACCATGAAAGTGATTACAAGATCCATTTCTTCATAATTACGATGTATTTCATGATTTTAGCGTTCCCAATAATGCATTGCTTCTTTTCCCACGGTCTCCGACCCCATGATGTCATCGGCCAACATTTTAGTTGCATTCTGGGTTATGGAATGCTAAAAGGCAGTGGAGACTTGAAACACCCTTGTGGAGCTTGCAGACAGGCCTCACTAGGCCTCAGGTAGCAATGCTGGTCGCAAAAATTGGAGCCATTAAACGCTGAAGGAATCCGAATGACAAAGCCCGAGTAGAGCCAGAAGATGTCAGAAAATGAACAGGACTTATACCAGGGTATGTTGAGCATAGTTAGCTGCATTTCTTAGCTTGCAGATCCAAGAAAATTGTATCAAATATTTATGATGTATCTTCTTCTGTCAGTGTTTATAGACATTACAGTAAATATAAGCTGCTTTAACATAGTAGTATTTTTTAACTAGCCTTGTTCTAAAACTTAATTAACAGGTAGTTCCATGAAGGCTTGCATAAATTTTTTAGCTTCATCCACAGAATGTATAAGGAACTTTTGATCATTGTAGTCGAAGGAGAGGATGGCTGGGTACTTCATTGGGAAATGTACATTCTTTTTTATTAACAAAGCACAGAAAGGGGCTAGAGCTTGTCTCTGAGCTTTAATGGGCTGAGGCAGATCCTGTGAAATTGAAATCCTGTACCCTCTTCATGAGATGTTTTTCTTTTTCTTTGCAGCCATAAGAAGTAAATTGACATGTGCAGCATTAAGGAGTTTTGCATAACTCTGTCTGGGGTTAGCTTCATTTTGAGCTCTTCGTAATGCTCTGCAGACTCTTTCAACAGTAATTTCTTTTGCAAGGGTTTTATTTTCAGTAATATGCTCAAAAATTTCAGTTAGTATTACAGGCAATTGGGCTTGATCAAACTTTTCCGGAATACCACGTATTAAAATATTATTTCTCCTACTGCGAGCTTCTAAATCAATTATTTTTTGTTGTAAGTCACTAATAATTTTGTCATTTGCATTTAACTTGGTCTGTAGATCCTGTATCTGCATTGAGTTCTCTTCAGTTTTATAGTCAGTTGAGTTGATTCTTGTTGTGATTTGATCCAGATCTGAACCAAAAGAATTTAATTTGTCTGAAAATAGTTGAAATCCTCTTGTAAGGGTTGTAATGCAGTCTTAATGACATCCAGTGAAAGTGCAGAGTCACCTTTGGATTTAGTCATGCCTTTGTTCAGCTCTTGTGTTGATTTATTTATTATTTGCCTCTTGGTTATTACATCCTTCTCAGGGGAAATTATAGAATAAAGTATATAGTTTTTGAAGTTGTAGAGTCCATGAATTCTTGCTGGCTAGCCTTCTCTAAATGAATTATTTTTCAGGATTAGAACAAAGTTGAGTGGCTTAAAATTTCCTTTTTAAACTTCTCTTATTTAGAACACAGTCATTAACAGAGAAGGATTAGCTTTCTTTCTTGCTGGATGGGTCCGGAGCCGATCCTCGGCTCTGACTCAGACTTTTACTAAAGCTCGAGAGCTATTTACCGGCTCGAGGCCTCCCCACATCCCACAATGCTAGGCGTCAGATACCCAGATCTCATTTGGTAGAGCTAAAACCATGGATACACCTGTCCCCACTACAAGGTTTACCTACAGAGCTAAAAACAGAGGAGGACGTAACTAGAAAAGAGTTATCCAGAGGAAGAAGGCCTCAAAGGGGATTCTTCTCGGTCTGTCCAGGCTAGGGGGATGGAGGGTGGGATGCAAGAAAGAAGGTGAGAAGAAGACAACTAACATGGAACGTTATGGTAGGTACATAACTTCTTAATGTTAAGTTGTCTATCTCACCTTCATTCTTGCTGGATGGGACAGCGTCCCTAGCACCTTAGCCCTGGGTGGATCATCGGAACAGACTCTTGAGCACAGTGGAACCAAATTCAGCTCGACTCCTGGAGGCCATATCCAACTTGTAATGTGAAAGGAAAGTATGAGGAGTGGCCCATGTGGCTGCAGCACAAATAGATTCCATTGGAAGTCTTGCCTGAAAAGCTACCGATGTAGCTAATGCTCTGGTGGAATGAGCTTTTGGTTTTGTAGGGAGTTCTTTATGTCTCAGTTGGTAAATCAAAGTAATAATAGAGGCCAACCACCTGGATAAGGTTACCTTGGAAACCAGCAGGCCCTGCTTGCCATCAGCATAGGACAGGAAGAGTTGGTCCGATTTTATAGTTTGTTTAGTCCTATCCAAATAAAAATGTAATTGCCTGTGAACGTCCAAATAGTGCAAATTTTGTTCAGCTCTGTTCGAATAGTTAGGAAAAAAGACAGGAAGATCAATCGCCAGATTCAGGTTTGTCTAAGAAGGTATTTTGGGTAAAAAGGAAGGATTAGTCCTTAGTGAAACTCTATCTTTGTGAAAAACAAGATAAGGAGGACGAATACAGAGGGCTTGAAGTTCCAACACTCTTCTGGCTGAGGTGATGGCTACTAAGAAGAGAGTCTTCTAGGAGAGTAATTTTAAGGAACAGGAGGCCGCAGGTTCAAAAGGAGGGAGAATCAATGAAGTTAATATCAGGTTCAAATCCCACGGAGGCGGGGGATCTTTAACTGGGGGCCTAAGTAAAAAAGTCCCTTTAAGAAAAGCTTTATAAAGTTTGTGGGACATGATGCTGGTCTCTGACAGGCCAGCATGGAAATTAGCGATAGCAGCCAACTGGACTCTAATGGTGGCAGATGAGGAACCTGCTCAAAAAAGTTCTGCCAAAAAATCTAGAACATTATGGACAGGGGCTGTAAAGGGGTCTATATTTCTAGCCTCTGCCCAGAAAGAGAAACATTTCCACTTACTAGCATAAGTCTTCTTGGTAGTGGATTTGTGTGAAGACAGGATGATTTCACGCACTGGCTGAGAAATATGTGGAAGCCTGGGTAAGGTTGGAAGTGGAGCAACCAAGCAGTGAGGTTGAGAGACTGAAGGGATTGGTGCAGCCCGCTCGACTGATGGACGAGGAGGTCTGGCACTGGGTCCAAATTCCAGGGCTGCTCCAGCAGGTGACAATGCAGGAATGGGAACCAAATTTGTCGAGGCCAGTAAGAGACAATGAGGATCATCCTGGATTCCAATGCGGTCGCTTTCTGAATCAATTTTGGAATTAAAGGAAAGGGAGGGAATGCATACAGAAGACCCCGGGGCCAATCATGAACTGGAGCATCTCTGGGGGAGTGGCTGGGAGGGGGAAGAGAGTGAAGAAGTCATCACACTTGCTGTTGAGAGGGGTTGTGAAAAGATCGCAGCAAGGTTGACCCTATCTGCGGAAACTTTTGTCCGCTACTAATTGATTGAAAGGCCACTCATGAGGCATGAGAATGGCTCTGCTTAGCCTGTCCGCTATGACATTGGACTTCCCAGGGATGTGCATTGCTATCAGAAACCATTGAGAGGAGATCGCCCACTGCCAGAGTCTGAGTACTTCTCGACATAAGGGATAGGACCTGGTTCCGCCCTGCTTGTTGATGTGCCACACTACAGACATATTGTCCATCTGAATAGCAATAGTCCCAGTAGGTAGACAGTCCTGAAGAGCTTGCAACGCTAAAAGTACCACTCTCATCTCCAAGATGTTTATGTGCAGGTGGTACTCTAGGGGTTGCCAAGTGCCTTGGACAGTCCTGCCCTGAAAATGCCCCCCCACCCGATCAGGGAGGCATCCATTGTCACCGTGGCAACAGGAGGAGGAAGAATAAATGGTCTGCCTTGAAGTACTTGAGAGGAGACCATCCACTAAGAAAGGTGATCTTTGCATGATTGGGTGATTATTATGTTGTGAGACATCGGAAGCTGTTGAAAAGACCATTGGGTAAAAAGCATCCATTGAAGAATCCGCATGTGAAAATGAGCCAGGGGAAGTAACATGATTGCTACTGCCATGAGACCCAAGGTTTTCAGTACAAATCTGGCCTGAATTCTCTTGCACTGTAGTAAGGTTTGAACATGTCGGCGAATGTCCGATACTCTTTCTAAAGGAAGTTTTGCCAACAGCTCTTTTGTATTTAAACTTGCACCTATAAAATTTATAGATTGACAAGGCGACAATGCAGACTTTTCAAAGTTTATAGAGATACCTAGCTCGGAGTAAGTTTGGATGGTATAATCCCTGGCTCAGAGTAGCTGATGCCTGGTGGAAGCAGTTAGGAGCCAGTCGTCTAGATATGGAAACACCTGGAATCCTCGCCATCTCAGGTGAGCCGTAACCACTGCCATGCATTTGTTGAACACCCTTGGGCCTGTGGTGAGACCAAAGGGCAGGGCTCTGAATTGATAGTGACTGGCTCCCAGCCAAAAGCGGAGAAACCTTTTGGAGTGTCTGTCCATTTTGATATGGTAGTACGCATCCTGAAGGTCTATGGAGCACATCCAATTGTCCTGATCCAAAAAGGGTAGAATGGACTGAAGCATGACCATCCGGAACTTTGTTCTTTGAACAGATTTGTTTAACCTGCTGAGATCCAAAATGGGTCTCCAGTCCCCTGTCTTTTTTGGTACCAAAAAGAACTTGGAGTAAATCCCGGATCCTTGCTGGTCTGCTGGGACTGGCTGGATGGCCCTTTTTTTTAGCAGTTTTGAAATTTCTAGTACTGCTTGTTCCCTTAGACCAGGTGGAATATCTGGAAGAGACCTGTTTGTTTGCACAGGGGTGTGGACAAAGGGGATTTTGTAACCCTCGGATATGATAGACCGTAACCATTTGTCTTGTGTGAGGAGTTGCCAGGCTTCTGGGTACAGTGACAATCTTTCCACGACTGCCTCTGAAGGTGGACAGTCGGGCAGCCCCTCAGGGGTGCTGAAAGGGTTTGTCAGAGGAAGATTCTCTGCTACCCTGATTTTGTGGACCCCCTCTGCCCCTCGGGCGGCATCTATTATTGTTTCCTCCTCTGCCCCTGGAGGGAAACTCGCCACGTGTGTCAGGCACGACTCCCTGGGGTATTCAAAACCTAATGTTTCCACTCTTCTGACCTTTAGGTTATGGTCTAGAGGGAGTAGAAAAACGGACTCCCACGGCAGAGAGAGTCTTGCCTTCCTGCTCACACCTGGTAAGGGTATCCTTCACCTGTGGTCCAAACAAAGTCAAACCATCGAAGGGGGTATTGGTGAAGGACACCTTAAAGGGGTCAGCAAAGTTAAATAACCGCATCCAGGCATGTCTTCTCAAAGCCACGCCTGTACCTGTGGCCCTACTCTCACTATCGGCTACATAAGAAATGAGCCGCATGGAGGAGTTGACTATAGAGTTAAGAGTCACCAGCTGGGAGTTAATCTTTTCCTGAGACCCCGCAGCTGATGGATCCTGAAGGGTATCACCCAGTTCCTTGAGAAGATCCCTTTGAAGGCGGGTGAAATGGCACAGATAATTCACCAACCGCATGGAGAAGGTCATTGAAGAAAACATCCGCTTCCCGCACCTGTCCATTGTCCTATATTCTTTATTAGGTGGATGGACAGGCACCGAAGGGTCAGCCAACTCCTTCTTAGTGGCTGCTGCCACCACCATGGCATCAACAGGGACACCCTTTGTCAGAAATTGTTTGTCAGATGGGGCTGTAATGAACTTAGTGGGCCTGCAGGGAGTTGGTTCCACTGTGTCTGGGGCTGTCCACGCCTTCCGAGCCACCACTTCCATGAGCGGGTCGAAAGGCAGAGACACCCAGGAGGTGGAAGGGCGAGAACCAAATGCATCCAGGTACACCGACTCATCCTTGGAAGGGTTAAGGGCAGTCCAGTTTCCCCTCTGCCTAAGGATCTCAAGGATGTCTGAAAAGGAGACATCCTCAAAGGGGGACCTTGGGGACCCTTCCGAGTCCTCCAAGTCGGCGTCAGACGTGACTGACTCGGGGGAGTCAACATGTTTCCTCTTACATTTTCTCTTCTGAGGGGGCTCCTCTGAATGATCAGGGGAGGCCTTGGAAGAGAAAGATACACTCAATGGGGTGACCTGGAGCATCTGTTCCCCAAGCTTGGGGTCAGGAGGGTGGACAGAGACTGATGCAGGCACCATGGGGGAGAAGCCAAAGGGGCCGATTGTGGTGCCAACACAGGAGTCAGCATGCTCCTCATGACCTCGAAGGCACCCCTATCAGGCAGAGAAGAGGGTCCCCACTCCAAAGAGATGTGAACCCCTCCCGGCACCGAGAGGGACGGCTCCGAGGCCAATGTCGGGGCTGAACTCACCTGCGCCGAGGCCCTGAGAGGGAGAATGGGGTTGGACAAGGGTCTGATGCCACTCCCCCCCTCGGAGCAGACGAGGGAGTCTCGGCAGCCGGATCCCCCCAAGGATGGAACCAATGAAGAGATCGGAGCCAATGAGGGAGCCAAAAGGTGTGGTATCGGCTCTGACGTTCTGACGATTCGAGCCCCAACAAGCTCCGGCACCGAACACAGTGGTAGAGTCGGAGGAGGAACTTTTGAAGACACAGGGATAGCCACAGTCTGTTGAGAAGGGCTGGTCAACATTTTGGCCAGTGCCTGCGACTTTAAGAGCCTACTGACCACCCTCTCCAAGTCATGATCGGATAACCTGGAGGACCGAGAGGAGTGGGACCTATGGCTCCACTCTGATTGAAGTAATGGAGAACTTGGAGCCAAACGAACGGACTCTAAAGAGGAGGACCTCGAATGTTTTTGGCTCAGAGAAGACTCCGACACCAAGGTCAGAGTTGACTGAGGTCTCGAAGTGTCGGTTCCAGCTGGAACCGATGAAGAGGCAGGAGCTCCACTCGGCGACGACTCCAAACAGGGAGCTGATGGTTTGGCGGGCTTTAAGGATTTTCCCGACGGAGGCTTACCCAGGCATCCTTCTGGCTTAAGTAAGCCCCTCAAAATGAGCTTGTTCCTATGCTCCTGCAGGACTCTCGGACTGAAGGCATGGCAGACTGAACAAGAGTCCTGCAGGTGTAGGGGGCCCAAGCAATAAACACAAGAAGTGTGACCGTCTGTCAGAGACATCTTCTGACAGCACGAGTTACACTTCTTGAAACCTGAGACTTTGGTATCTTTAGACATATCAAAAAAGAGATACCAAAGGAAACAGGTAACTAGTGCTTAAAACAAGGCACACACACAATGCACTAGTTAAAAACTAACAGTAATAGTAACAACTATAGAAATATAACCACACAACTACCAGTAACAAATATATGTAAATATATATATATACTACAAGAACAAACTACAAGACTAAGTAGTTAACAAGGCCTAACACTACCCTAAAGGGTGTGGGGGGGGGGGAACTCTCTATCAACAAAAAATGAGTTTCTAAGTGGGATCTCAAAGGGTACACAATCTAATTAAACTAAGAGGGAAGATTTTCTAAAACTAAGAGAAAATCGACAGTAAAAATACAAGAAAAGATTTATACGACCTGGAGCCGGTAAAATCGCAACCTCGTAGCTGAAGCGGCAAACGAGATCTGGGTATCTGACACCTAGCATTGTGGGATATGGGGAGGCCTTGAGCCGGTAAATAGCTCTCGAGCTTTAGTAAAAGGCTGAGTTGGCTCCGGAACCATCCAGCAAGAATGAAGGCGAGATAGACAACTTTACATCAGAGCATGTGTATGTAACTTTAAGAAACATTTCCAGATGTAGGCACATACATATAAATAGTGAGTACGTGCAGGCAGCAGTGCCATTTTGAGAGAACAGTCAGAGTGGTAATATGTATGAGTGTGGCAGTCAGTCTGCTTATACGTTTATTTAAGATTAAGTTACAAAGCCTCGTTCCTGATGTGTTTGTGTATAATTAAGCTGATTTAACTGAACCCACAACCAATTGTCTATTTTATCCTGACCAGATGAGTGACAAGGGAGTAAGATTCTTTTCTCTGTTGCAGATCTGGTGGAACATGAGAAAAAAAAAGAGGATATTGTGCCAAGAAAAGTAGAGATTATATTGCTATGGCCTATCAGGATGCAGTTTTTAAGATGATTCCTGGAGTCTAACCCTTTATCAAAATACTTGAAAGAGGAGACTTTCTCTAAGTGATGGCTGTTGTAATCATAGATGATTAAAGTTTTCTTGGATATGCTGAGATTTTGTTGAGTAACAAAAGCATTGATTTAGTTTTGAATGAATTTAGCATCACACTTTTAGTATTAATATATTCACTTAAGTGACTGAAGGAAAATTGTAGATCTTACTGTACAATAGTTAGGGAGTCATTTGAGTGGTAGAGAACCATGTTATCTGCATGCAGGAGGTAGGGAAAGTAAGAAAGATCAAGTAGAAGTTTATGTATATAAAACACAGAGGGTGGGCAACAATATTTCCTTGATGTATGCTTTTCAGTAGTGGAGAGGAGAGAGAGGTATAGGAGTTATAGTTCACTGAGAAATGGCAGTTAGTCAGATAACTTTTGAAGAAAGTGACAACCAGGCTGTTTTTGTGAGAGATGGGGGCACGTACTGATATATTCTGTGAAATTAAGCTAGACAGTTTTCGGCAAGATTTTTCACAGAGTGGGAAGAAAGGAAATAGGGTGATAGCATGATGGGAGTGTGGGTTGCGTTTGTTTGGGCAGTGGTTTTACTATCTCAGATCTCCGTATATAAAGCATGGTGCTGGTAGTATGATAAAGATTAAAGATGTGTCTTAGGAGTGCAACAATGAAGTCACGGCAGTGGTATAGGAACAATGGATGTAGGTTTTCAACACTTAGGTGGCTGGCCTGCTGTATTTGTTCCAGTAAAGAAATAATGTCTTTGGATAAGACTTCCCAGAAGTAAAAGAGATGAGGGTATTGTGGGTGGAATAAGGGAGAATTTGAGGGTATGTCTGTAGCACATTTGGGGAGATCACTAAAGATTCTATGGAAAATATGTGCAGATCAGCCAAAGGAGGTATATATAGAAGTGTGAGGCAGGTTACATCCTGTGAGGATAAAGAGTTTTGGAGGTGTATTGTGGAAACACTTTTGTGTCTTCTAATGAATCTTTGGCCAGGTTTCTTAGATTAGCACACTAGCCCCTGTTTTCTGGAGTGGGATTACATTTCCTGGAGTTTGATGAGGGAATTTAACTCTGTGGTTTGTCACTTTTTGGATTTGAAGTTAGTAAGTGTAGAGTTTAAGAGAAATGTTGTCTTCTAGACTAGACAGCATGGGTCTTAAGTAGTTCAGCTTCTTTGTTAGACTCTGTGGTATACAGAATAAAAGCCCAGCCATGGGAATAGAGAGTTGAAGATAGTGATGAAATATTAACAATGGATTTAGTTCTGAAGAAGATTAATTTTTGTTTTGATTTGGGAGGTGGGTATAAAATGAAGAAACTGACGTGACAATGGCTGCAAAATGAGAGTGAGTAAATTCTGAGGTTGCAGATTGTCTTTGGGATATTGGAGATTATGAGTTCAATGAGAGAGCATTTTTTGATTAAAAAGCTGTGTCTGTCAGGTTGTGTTAGTTGTTCAGTGAGGTAGGCTAAGTTGTCTAAATTAATGGACATCAACATGTGGATATTGAAGTTAAGACTGACTATATTTTTTTGGGGGGGTTTTATTTGTTTTTTGTGTGGGATAACATTGAGTCACATTTTAAAAAAATCTTTACTGAGAAAGAGGGTTGTGTAACATCTAACTGGATATTTGTAGCACTGAGTAAGGCAATTGTTGTTAGAAGTCAATTTAGTTATAATGTTGATATGGACGAGGGTTCTTTTATAAGTTTCACTTTTAAGGGATTTGCATAACATTAGTATTACACCTCTTTTAGTATCACCTGGTTTGTACTCAAAAATAGCTATATACAGGAAAAAGGTGGTGGGAATGTCAAGTTTCAGTAACTGCTAAAAGGTTTGGTTTGTGAAAGGTTATTACAGCATTAATTTGATCCATTTTGTTTTGAATGTTTTGGGCATTGAGAAGGTATACCTGTGGAAAGAGATCATGTGCACCTGAGGAAATGAGTGCAGAAGGCTCTGAAAACAGGACTAGAGCAATCCATTGAGATAAGAGCCTTTACTCATAAGGGTTAGTGATTTTTTTTCCGGAGGGAGAACCACTGGAGCAAATGGCACAGACAGGTACTAAACAAATGACAAACTGTGACGTAGAGAAGAATGTTGGGTGTAGGAAGGTTGGGAAAATAAAATGTCAACTTCTAGTGGTACTTGGTGAAGAACTGGTGATTGTTACTTTCACAGTTTGTGAAGTATTTACTGGTATTTTTCACTGTTTTTAAGCTATCTGTTCTGCTTCTTCTGGTTTCCCTGCTGATCACTGTTTAAATAACAGATCTATTAACTGTTTAAAACATTCTTTAGAGTCTTTTTGCTGATTTTCTGTAGGTTTAAACAATTTTAGTGCCTTACTGCTATTTTTCTGCTGGTTTTAACATTCTCAAGTGTTTCCCACTGAAACTAGGGTAGCTAGTAGCTGTAGCATAGTCCAGATACAGGCTTGCTGTTTCAGGAACTATTTGTAGTGGTTTACATGTTCTGAGCACATTTTCAAAACAATCCTGTATTGACAGGGGCCTAGCTGCACTTTTGTGAGAAAGTTGTGCTGATTGGGACCCATCTGATAAAGGGAGGCCAGTCTAAGGCTTGGAATAAGCATTGCCATTGGTCATTTTAAATCTTTTTAAGGTTTTGTTTCAAGTTTTTAGCTTCTGGTATTTAGGTAGGCCCTACATTTGAGCAGGTTTCTGCATCAAACACCACCTCTTACTGCTGAGCAGTTGTGCACCAAAGGCGCACAGTTAAATCAACAAATTTTCCCTAAAACCCAGGCAGAAATATCCATCCACTGATCTCCTCCATGATTGATTTGGAAATCCCACTCCTAGTGACAACAGCCTTCAATCTAGCATTATGGATAGTTGGACTACCCTTGTTTCTCCTGCCAATCTTGTTGACTTGGGTCTCTTGAGATAGTGCAGCAATTGCCTCATATACACAGACAACCCTCTTCTAATAACACAATCTAGTACAGAGCGCGATAAATGCCTTTACTCCAAGAATCTAGAATCAATGCTCTCTCTCACTCAAAACAGTAACACTGAAAAGGTTATCAACTCACCCACCACTACATATGGATGTAGTACCACTACTCATACACATACCACTATTCATACACATAGTACACATCAAACACATAAATCCACATAAACAGAGGTTCACTTGAAAAACTTATCTAAACACCAGAGACCTCCAAAACATAAGAATGCTACGAATATCCTTGTTTCTCCTGCTAACCTTGTTGACTTGGGTCTCTTGAGACAGTGTAGCAATTACCTCATATACCCAGACAACAATGGGTGGGAGGCTGGTATAATGGTTAAAGTGATTACCATAAAGATGCAAGGTACAGGGTTTGATTCTCACATGGGGTAATTGGCTAGGCTTAAAATGACCCACAAGGGCAGTTAGCCTAGTACTAACCTATGAACTAACATAGTTCCCACAGTAACCATGACACATAGCAACACCAGTGTCTTACCCATCAAGCCAGTAAGGTGTAACACTCAAAAAACAAAATTTCTTGTCATTGGAGACACTCACCAGGTTGGACAAGGAGAAAATCATGGTCAGCTGCCTGTCTGGTGAAAGGATTCATCTGATCACTCATGCACTCAAGTCTCTCAGCAACAAGTATCGTTAGGACTCTGTTATAGTTCATGTTGGTGTGAATGACTTGAGATGTACCTCACTGGACTATATGAAGTGAGACATGGTTGAGCTCTCTGAGTATGTGTCCCAGGCACGTATGTCCCTAGCCTTAAGCAGCATACTACCCTCACCTAGAATGATGCCACAGTACAAACAAAAAATGATTGATGTCAATAATTTGTTCAGTTTTTGTATAATTCAAAGGAGATCCAGGTCCTGCCAATCTGGGAAGTCATGGTCGACAAATCTCACTGCTTTGCCAGAAATGGTTTGCACCTGGAACCTCTAGGTTTCATCTGCTGCAAAGGCTCTTGCCTCCCCCATAGTGGCGTTTTAGACAAGGTCTCGAAAACAACATTACTGATGTAAAATTAACCAATCAGAACAAAATAAGGGTCATGCTGCTAGATGCTAAGGAGCTTAAACCAAAGACTGCACTCCAAGGAAGCACTTCTATCAGTTGAAGATGTAGATGTCTGTGCAGTCACAGAAACCTGGTTAAAGGCCTCACAGAGTACCCCAGCCTTACAAGGCTACAATGCCTTCCACTCCTTTAGACCACAAAATGAACATGTCAAAACCAAAAGAGGCAGTGTTTCAATCTATATTACAGATAAATTCACCTAGTTAGAGTTACCGCAGGTCCAGGTTACAGTGGGTAAGACCCCCATTCAATTCATAGCCAGTTAAAGATCCCCCTCTATGGGTCATGAGGCTCACAAAGCCTACTTGACCAAGCTGGAGACAATCCAAATTTTATCAAACACACTGGTTAAGGAGGATTTCAATTATCACACCATCAACTAGGAAACCTAGGCTAGCCCTAACTTGCTAGTGCAAAAGTCCCTTGACTTTGTTAATTCAAATACTATGGAACAAATTGTCCATAGCCCTACAGGGGAAACAAACATTCTGGCTCTGGTACTCACCAACATGTCAAACAGATACACATTTGCAACTGGCAGACCCTCATTATTTAAAACTGACCAAAAATCAGTCACCTTTGAGCTGGCACTAACACCAGAACTCACAAAAGGTGAAATCAGACTAAAAAACTTCACCAAAGCAAACTATACCCTCCTAAGAAAAGGTATAAATGCATTCCAAGCCACAACCCAAGCTGGAAGTGGTAACTATGCCAAAGCTTACACTAAAGCCCTGTACAATCACTTGCATAAATTTATAAACATGGCTGTACCAGAAAGAATCAAAGCCAGAGCTCCAAGTAAAAACAAGCTGCCATGGTGAACATCCAGCATCAACAAGCTTTACAATAAACACAAAAAGTTGCTGTCCAAGGAAGCAAAGGCAAGGCCTCTACAATGGAAAAGCACCATTCTCAGCCTCACCAGGCAAAAAAGACAACTTGTCAAATCCTCCATGGGCTCCTTTGACAGAAACTTAGCAAGCACACCCAAGGATAATCACATGGCCTTTTACAGCTACATATGTATTCTAAAGGGTAAGACCCAAGCATGTGCAGAACTAGTGGTCAACAGTATCACACACAAAAACCCTACAGAGATAGAAAACCTGCTAGCAGATAGGTTTGATGAAAATTTCACTCCCTTATTCCTTTCCTAAGCTACAAGAAAGCTTCCCCCAAACTCCCCTCCACCGTACATATCTGAAGAGCAGGTCCTCAAAGCCTTGTCCAAGGGAAAAACACAGCCTCTACAGGACCAGACAGCATCCCAAGCTGTCTCCTAAACAGGCTAACATATGAACTAGCATTAGCACTAAGTACTGTTTTCATTCATAGCCTAAACACAACTTTTCTTCCTGTGGAATGGAGAATAACAACGGTTATTCCCCTGAACAAGGGTGGTCTAGCAACAGACCTAGGGGATTACAGACCCATAATCCTGATCAGCCTCATCTGTAAGACCATAGAATGTATCATTATGGAACTCATAAATAAAGACATAGGTGGCTTCCAAACCTTGGATCCTACCCTGTTTGGCTTAATGAAGGACAGAACCTGCCTGATTTCTTTGAAAATATGACCAAGTCTATTGACGAGGGCAAATCTATGCACACAGCATACCTCAACTTAGCAAATGCTTTTGAAACAATCCCACATTCAGGCATTACTGATAAACTTATCAAACTGAATGGAACCTCCTTCATTGTAAGATGGGTTGCCAACTGGCTCACAAACCAAACACACACTATCAGAGTGGGCGACTCCATATCAACCAGCAGACCTGGTTCCAGCGGGGTGCCACGTGGTCAGTGCTGGTCCCCCTACTGTTTGGTATATACTGCTCAGAAGTTCAGGTCAAAACTAAGGGGTTGTGGCTGATCAAGTTTGCAGACAACTGTAAACTAGATGCAATCACTGAATCCCCAAATGATGCCAGTATACTCCAGGAAGGTCTCACACAGACCATCGACTGGTATATTAGTTATGACCTCAAAATGAATTCAAAGAAATGCATCATCATTCATTCTGGCACAAACCATGTCTCTTCACACTATCAAATCAAAAGCACCCTAAAGTACCCTAAGTACCCATGAACTGGTAAGGGACCTGAAATCACAAGTTGACTGTGACATTAACCTTGACCACCATGTGTGTACTGTAGTAAATAAAGCTTTCTTTGTAGCACACTTGTTTAATAAAGACATCACCCAGAGAGCAAAAGAAGTTATAACCCCCCCTATACTCGGCACTTATCCAACCCAAAATTGAGTATAATACCCCTTTTAGCATGTACTGTACTAAGCACCTAAAGCAATTAGTGAGACATCAGAGGTTTCTAACAAAGAAGATCAAGGGGCTCCAGCATGTGCCTTACACAGACTGACTAAAGTCCCTCTCACTATACTCCATATTGTATAGACTTAGGCGAGTCTTATATCTGGCCTACATTGCAATCCAAGACCCAAACCTAATGAACTTGCTGCATATCCATAAATCAAGTGGGACTAGGGCTGTCCATTCCAGGGACCTAAATATGGCCTGTGACTTAAATAGGACATGATGGAGGGGCAGATGTATCTCCCGGCAACTGCCATGTCTTTGGAACCGGCTACCAATTCATGTGAAACAGGGCACCTATATGACACTGTTCAAGTGGAACATGAAAAAAGTGGAGGAGTCACCATAAAGACTTACCTGGGATAGTGCCCACCACCACCCTGGACATGGGCAGCAATCACTAAATGCAGTCTTGGGTATTGACTAGCATTTTTATGGTATTACATTGGGATGAAACAGCCAGGCTTAAAATGCCCTCCTGGTCGATAGCTTAGTAATCTCTTATGATCCTATGATCATAAATGAATCATACATGATTTAGTTGAAGTACTGGGTTCATGAAACAAGAAGATTGTGTCTGTTTAAGGAAATGGGCAGGATAACAAGGAGTTGGACTAATGATGTATGCTGGCGAAAGGACAGATACAAGGTGGATGAAGAAAAGGATATGGACTCATTAAATTTGGAGATGATTATTCAGACTTGAAAAAAGGCAAACAGAAATTCTAGTGGCTGATAATGTTTCTGTAACTGCTTTCATAAAGAAGCCTTGACCTAAATGATTATGCCCCACAATGTGAGTCCCTAACATGGTTCCTATAGGGGATTATACAGTGTATAACAGTCTCCACTTTCCCTCTCCCCCTTTTATGCTATCACTTTCTCTTTTTTCTCTCCTTCTTTTTCTAAAGGTAACTCTTTTATTCCATTTCAATTCCTCTTCCCTTCTTGTGCACACTCCTACTGAAACTGTATATATCTGTTCATGTTGGGGAAAACATTTACAAAGCATGCCAAAACTATGAGCTAAAAGATGTACAGGTTCATTGTCACTTTTATTAAGCATGCTTTTGTAATTGTCTGCCCTTTTTAACTTTTGATTTGACTTATGTGTGACGTACTATGATTGCTAACTTTGTGTTATGCACACCACAGACTGAAACTGAAAATTTTCCTCCCGGATCACTGTTCTATCCTGTTTTTCAAATGCAAACACACAAACAAATAAATAAATAAATAAATATTGTATATTCTTCAAGATACTAAGGCAAGAAGCTAAAATGTAGATGCTGATTTATTTAATATTTTTTGTTTAACCAGGTAATTTGACTGATACATGGACCCATTTTAGAAACAGCAAAGGGTACAATTTGGCGTATAGAACTAAATAATAGATAAGCTCAGTAATATGAATAAAAAAGGAAGATGCCTTCTGTGCTATGGCTCACCATTTACTTGCATGCAAAATCAATCTAAAACTGAAAAATAATAAGCCAGTCAAGTGCTCAGTAAAGTATAATATTGAAACTATACCACCAAAGTTCAAAGACCCTGTTCAGAATCCAATTTCTGGATCAGTTCCACAGTACCAAAAAAGTTATGGGAAGACATCAAGAAAGTTGCACTTGAAGAAAATGAGAAGTCTGAACAAAACATTGAAAAAGCTATACCAGTCAAAAATGGGTGATCGATGAGACTTTTACTGTTGTTCAGAAATACAGGAAAGCCAAATCCTGAGAAGAATGAGAAGCACTTGTGGAAAATAAGTGAAATTACTTGTGTACCACAAGATAAGACAAAGGGAAGTACTTCAGTAAAGCATGCATGGAGATAAAACTGGACAATACTACAGGAAGGACAACATCATCTTTTCTGAAACTATAAGAATGAATGATCTGATTCAAAATCCAAGTGGAATGCTAAAAAAATGCTCAAGAGTCTATATCAAATGTTAATATGAACTTCACTTTCTACATTCACCTTCATGTTTGATTTAGTATAGTGCTTATTTCCTAAACACTGAATTCATGTTTAAGTGAAACAATGAAAACAATAAACAAACTTATAGTGCAAGATTATTTATAAGGAACCACATTGAAATAAAACTGAATACTGACAGAGAGTTTGCAAAAAAATACCGATCAAGGGCATGGAGAAAATATCCCAAATAAATCCGTATTGGAGGTGCTTGCTAAATGCTCCAAGATAACATATACATCATGGAACTACTTTCTTTAAGACTGGTATAACACAATTTTTTTCAGTTACCCATTATGTTTTCCAAATTCCTGGGTATCCACAGCCACTGAATACATAAAGGAACAAACTCATTGCAACCTGCTAACTTGAATGAACTAATAGATAAAAATGTCAGTGCTTCAGGAAAGCATGAACAAATTATTACACAATGAAAGTTCACAAGATAAGCTGTTCTAAAATTAAAGAACAAAATACATTTGTGCAGACAAGTTTCCACAGGGGAACGAGGAAGAAAATTCACTTACTGTCCCCAATAAGAATAAAAAAAAATTAGTAAATAATTTAGTGCAGAAGAAATGTAATGTAATAGTATAATAACCAAAACATTGCCTCAGAAAATATTGGAAGAAAACTGCAAAAAGTTGCAAATTATGACCAATCCAGTATCAAGTAGGCAGTCTGATGTATTCAGTATCTATCTATCTATTTATATATATATATATATATATATATATATATATATATATATATATATACAAACACATAAATATATATATGTATGTGTGTGTGAGTATCTGTGGATCCCATTCAGAAGATCGACTCAATGGAAAGTCAAACTTTATATGGTCAAGACCATAAGATCGACTTTCTAAAAAGTCAAACAATGGAGGACAACAAAAATCTACATTTTTTGCAGGGGGGAAGCAGCACCCCTGCACCCCCCCCCAGCATTTGGGAGCTGTGCTCCCCCCCCCCAGTATATTATATATAACAACCCCGAGATTGCACTACAGTGGGGAAAAGGGTAAATTCTCAAGTACCCACTGTACTGCAATCTCCATTCCAAAGCTTTGACATTTTGGAAAGTCAGTTATAAGGTGTAAGTTGAAAGGGAAGGTCTGCAAGAGAGTACTGAGACCAGCTATGTTATATGGGTTGGAGACAGTGGAATTGACAAAAAGGAAGGAGTCAGAGCTTGACTTGGCAGAGTTGAAGATATTAAGATTTGCACTGGGTGTGACAAGGATGGACAAGGTTAGGGATAATTATATTAGAGGATCAGCCCAGGTTGGAAGGTTTGAAGACAAAGCCAGAGAGGCAAGATTACGTTGGTTTGGACATGTGCTGAGGAGGGTTGCAGAGTATATTGGGAAAAAAGATGCTAAGGATGAAGCTGCCAGGTAACAGGAAAAGAGGAAGGCCTAAGATAAGATTTATGGATGTGGTGAGAGAGGACATGCAGGTGGGTGGTGTGACAGAACAAGATGCAGAGGACAGGAAGAAATGGAAACAGTTGATCCACTGTGGCGATCCCTAACGGGAGCAGCCGAAAGAAGAAGAGGAGTTGTATGATCTCAGCCATATGAAGTTCAACTTTCCATTGAGTCAGTCTCCTGAATGGGACTCTCTCTTTCTCTCTCTCTCTATATATATATATATATATATATATATATATATATATATATATATATATATATATATATCAAAACAGTAAGCAGAATACCAGATATCCACCAAAATGAAACATGCTGCTCATCAACAAAACAGGGACCATGCACAGTGCAGATTAGTGTGTGTGATCCAGCTTTAAGAAGCTTTCCAGTTAGTCAGTGCATAAATGCCGAGCAGTTCCAGCAAAAGTGCAATTTTGAGTGAGCCGCCAGAGGGTGAGCATGCAAGTATGTAGGAAGTCAGCTAGTTAGTTATATAGTTAATTTAAATTTAATGTTCCTGCCATCCATCCAGATGTATTTGTATACAATAAACTTGTTAAATGAACACTGAAGCCTCAACGTCTTCTAAATACACATAAGAAGAGTGACATGGTGTCAGAATGGGATCCAGAGGTACAGCCATTAGGCAACTGGTTAAAGTTGGAGGAATATACAGGAGTGGATCATCCCTACTGTTGAAATGACTTGCAAAACAGGTCAGAAACAAATTCCAGGTATTAAAACTTGCTTAAATATTTTATTTTGCTACAAATATAAAATGAAGCACCCAGAACACTTAAAACAAATTTCTTGTTAAACGAAATGTCCGATAATGCGACATATTGATAAAAATACTCAAAGTAATTAAGAAAACATTTAAAACAATGGGCTGAATTCACGAAGGCTTGCATGGAGTCTAAGAGTAGAGTAAGACTCCAGCAAGCCAACATGTCTGCCAAGCGATCCAGGAACAGCTGGCAGGGGCGTGCAAGAGAGCTCCTAAAATGACTCTTGCACGGACAGGGTTAGTTTATGCAAATTACCTCATTTGCGGATGAAAGCTATGCACATTAGGTACATTTGCGATCCAGGAAACACTAACCTGTCCGAGTAAGAGTAGTGTTATTTGCAGAAATGTACTCGTTAGGCAACTGAGTACCATTCTGCAAATAGCAAAACGGAGCTATGACAGCTCCAAATAAAGGATGCATCCAGTTGAGGAAGCATGCATTGGTCAAATATACTGTCATTGTCATTTTTATCCATTGCAAAATAATAAAAAAATATTTTTTCCCTCGATCTCCGATGTTTAAGCGTAGCGCAGCACCGCACAAACGTGTGGCGCTCTAAAAACCAGAAAAACAAAAAATAAAAGACACAAATAGGGATTTCATTCAAAATATTCATCTGCCATGCAGGTGAATGGCAGGCTGAAGACAACATGGCTACTGAGTAGTGGTTGCTAAGGGGGGAAGCTCAGTTTGAGAGATGTAACCAAGCATTAGTAGGCAATCCTATGCAAATGAGTATAAGCATAGTGAATCCCAAATTTCCCTGCAATGTGAACCATGTCCGTAGAGTGTAAGAGTAGGATTAGGGGAGTAACAGAGTAGAAGATAGGTGACATCATGAGGGGTATGTATCAAAAAGACTGTAAGCTTAACAGATCAGAGTGGCATGTGTTTGCTGTGAGTTACTCAGGACTTGAAAAGGAGTGTCTACAGTTGTCTAAACTGAAACCCAGAAACTGAAGGTGTACGCCATGGCTATCACTAAAGTTTCTTGAAAAGCTGCTTACACTGTGTGCGCGTGTGTGCACGCCTGTAAACTGGTCTAAGCCTGTGTGCATGTGTGTGCGCCTGTGTAAGCCTGTGTAAGGCTGTCTAAGTATGTATGCACCAATGTGCACCCGCCTAAGCCCTTGTAAGCCTGTGTAAGGCTGTGTGCGCGAGTGTGCACTCGTGTGCATGTGTTTGCGCTTGTTTGCGCGGCGCTGCCACCTGTGGAAACATAAATGGGAAAAGGAAGGAAAGGAAGTAGCAGGAAGTTAACCAAAGAGAACTAGCAGAGCTGCCAGTTGAAAGCAATCAGAATCAGCCAATTACACAGGCAGTACACTAGCCTAGCCCAGCCCAGCACTTAAAACTCTGCAAACAACATTCCCCCCATGTTTTTCTCAGAAACACTGCAACACTGCAGTCTACAAAAAGAAGTGAAAACTTAAAAAGCTTAACTGAGACAAAAGAATGTTAGGGGTTGCCATTGCTATTATAAGGCGACATGTGCAAGATGCTGAGGGTGGTGCCATTGTGAATGCTGCTGAGCAACCCACAATGAAGAGACGGAGTGGAGTGACAGACCCAGGGTAACTTACCAGGGGCTACATGACCTGGAGATAGTGGAGTGCTATAGAGTGGACAGAGACCTCCTGCAGCAAATTGTTGAGCTGTGCAGGCCACGCCTCACACACAGAACCAACAGAGGGGAACCCATCCCAGTACAAACCAAGGTATGTGTTGGCCTAAGAATACTAGCAACAGGTACCTTCCAGAAACCAACTGGTGATATGATGGGGATTTCACAGGCATCAACATCCAGGGTACTGCACCAGTTCCTGAATGCCAATTCAGCACATGTCGGGGATCATGTATATTTCCCCAATTCCCATGAGGTATTGGCCAGCAACTTGCATCTCTTCCATCAAATAGTGGAATACCCTGAGGTAGTGGGTGCAATTGACTGCACGCACATACACATCAAAGTACCAGCCAGTGAGCGGGGCAGGGCCTACATCAACCGCAAGGGCTTCCACTCCATCAACTGCCAGGTCATGTGTGATGCCCAAGGCATAATACTGAATGTGTGTGCTGGCTGCCCTGGAAGCTACCATGATTCCCATATCTGGCATCTGTCACAGCTGTCCCAGACATTTGCCAATGAGGACATCCCTGACGGTCACTTAGTGGGGGATGCTGGATACGCACTGGAGCCGTGGCTGATGACACCCATCAGAAATGCACACACACCTGAACAAGAACACCATAATGAGGCACACGCACAAACACGAAATGTAATAGAGCATGTGTTTGGGATGCTCAAGTCATTGTCCCATTGCCTGGACACATCTGGTGGAGCCTTGCAGTACTCACCAACTACATGTACCCAAATTGTCATGGTATGTGCCATGCTTCACAATATGATCCTGCGAAAACAGCTGCAGCAGGAACAGCATGGGGGGGGGCTAAACAGCCCCCCACCATTGCCAAGGCCTGCACAGGCACAGCGTGACTCGGAGGAGGAACAACCTGAGCCTGCCCCAGTAGGCAGAAGGAGGCGTGCCCAGTATGCCTTGGCCTTGCCAAAGAGGCAACACATAGTACATACACTGGCTCAGTAGGAACCCTGGAAATTATACCGCTCTCTGACTTGCACATAAAATAAAAGGGATGCCTAACTTGACACTACCTGTTTTCAAACATGTATAGGGAGTGTACTATGTGCATCCGACATAGGCAGCCCTGCAGCACCACCTGAGGCATGATTGCCATGTGTTAAGCAATATAAAGCAGTGCTAAGCAGCCTTTACAAATATCTAGTATATGTCTACAAAATTGCTCGTGCCACCTAGCGCAACATCGGGCAACGTTGGGCAAGGTTGGCCAAAGTTGAGCAAAGTCAGTTAAACATGCTCATATCTGATGTACTGTTCCTTAACAGTCTGGTCTGCCCAGCATGGCAATAAAAAGCTATGACAGGGCTCGAGCCCAGGATACTGTGCACTATAGTCACAGTACTGAACCACTAAGCCATGATAGCATTTCAGTGGCACAGATACAGCAGGACAATTGTACACTAATGCAAACACAAAGAAATGCAGTATCATGCCCCTAAAGAGGCAAATGGGTAACCTCCCCCACATGCCTATGCAGACCGAGAACATCAGGCTAGGTGGTGTGATGTGGGTTGTGTAGGCTATGAAGTTGCAGTGTAATATACGTGACATTGGACACCAGCATCCGTAGTACAGTAGTATGCCTCAAGCCACTACAATAGGCAACAGTACAGACTGAAATGGTGTCCTGTACATAGCAGTGCAGGCATAGCAAATGTGTATAAGTGTCAGGTGAAATCCACATCCTATGTACACCCACAGTAACAATCAGGTGTGCCCCCGGGTAGAAATGTACAAAGAATAGCTGTTCCCCCTGCATGTAGAAATGTTGGTAAGTCTATGCAAAGTGTCGCATGGAAGCCCTGCAGGCACAGCATGATCCCTGTTGATCTATGACAGAAAGGTGAGCCCTGCTGTAAAAATACAACTTGATTTTCCATACACATATAGTATAAATGTCTATACTGGGCATGCTCACACACTCCAACAAATGTAGTGGATTCCATTCAGCATCATACTGAAAGGTCATACTGGGCATGCTCACACACTTGGGCTAAATACGGATGTGATAATCAGGGATCTATGGACAAATGTGGATAGTTATCTCTACTTCTAGAAACACATTGACAAAGTGGTTGGAAAATCATGCTATGTGTTCACACAAACTGCCAAGGTCTGTGCATTTAGGTCAAAGGAGGTTCCCACTACTCAGCAGTCATCAGACCTGTCAGAAAGTACCACAACACACTTGTGATGAATCTGACTAGGCACGTTCAGCAGCTAGAAAGACCAATGAAGTACCTTAACAAGAGGATTACTGGCCTCAAATAGTCGCCGAATGCAACAAGACTGAATGTACTTTGTGGCATACTGTCTACTCAGGAGATCTCTGCCCAACAGACAGGTTCATGTCATTGTTACACTCAGATCTGTTCAGAGTTACAGCTCAATGGCGGTAAATGTACAGAGCCAACTGATATTGCCAACATCATTGCAGATAGGATCACTGTTAACTGTACCCCCTTCTCACCCAAGAAAGAGCACATCTCTATAATGGAAGACTGCAAAGTTGCTGTCATCATGGCTGCACAGGTAATAAACACTCTCCAAAGCCAGTATCACAGGAGCCATGGGACCAGATACCTTCCCAGGCTGAGTAGTATCTACTTCCCTGAAGTAAACATTAACATGGCAGGTCTGTGGCAGCTGAATTTTCCAGAGGAATGCAAACCAGGAGCCAGAATGGTAAACACAAAAGATGTGGACAACCTACAAAAGGGCCTCACTGGGAAAGATGGCTGTTGTCAAAGCCATGGGCTCTAGCTCAATGCCAAAATGTGCATTGTCATCCCCTATGATAAAAACTCTGTAGTCAAGAACTACAACAGAGGTAGTACTATACTTCACACTGAAAGTGTGACAAGAGACCTTGGGTCACAGGTGGACAGTGGATACAACTGTGATAATCACATTCCCACAGTAGTCAGGAAACCCTCCCATGTGGCACACCTCATCACGAAATGCGTCCCATGCAGAATGGAAGAGGACAATGTTCCCCTCCACTCATCACTCACTAGAACTATAATAGAGTATAATGCCACTGTTGCTATGTACCTCACAAGACAACTACAACAACTGGAAAGCCAGCAGCAATACCACATAAAGAGCATTAGTGGTCTGAATTACATACCATGCACAGACCATCTCAAAATGCTCCATATGTACTCCCTTGCATATCGTCTACTCAGAGGTGTTCACTGCCTAACATACAAAGCTATGTCAAACACAGAGCTACTGGATATGGTCCACGTAAAGCACTCACAATCTCTCTGATCTGTGGACCCAAACCCATGAGTGAAATACAAAAGGAAGGGGTGTACCCATTTACCCTATGGATACCCACACCTTCAGGTTAGTGGCACAGCATGAGGCCTTGGAGACCATGCAAGTGCAACTAACATTGGCCAAAGCTGGCCATCAGATTGTAGCCTGCTACAGATCACGTACCTTGTCTCAGGAACCTCACTCAGTATTCCGGAGAACAGTGGAAAGTATAATGGTCCTATCAAACACCATTATATGAGGAGATTACAACTATCCAAACAGTGAGTGGTGGAATTACTCGTGTACAACGTACTTCGCCCAATGTTTCCTAGAGTTAAAAATCCCTAACACGCTGGAACAGCTGGTCACCACGCCCACTAGAGGTGACAACATACTGGACATGATCATCACCAACATGGGGTACCAGTGTTCCACTACAGAGATAAACCCCTCGCTGGTAATATCAGATCATGAAGTAATCACACTAGACATCCGCATCTGCCCTCCCCACCCAGTCAATGAAACCACTGTTAAGACATTTGCAAAAGCAAACTGCACACTACCCAAGACCAAAGTGGAGCGTTCCAAAGCCCTCTTGCTATAGGATAATGGTTTACAATCTGCAGAATCATTTACAAGTGCATCCTATGAGCATCTGCAGGGCTGCATGGAATGAGACATCACAAATAAAACCAAGATGCACACCTCCAAAAATAGGACAACAATCAGGTGGTTGTTGCCAATAAATAAGCTAGACAACAGAAGGAGGAAACGAACAGAGCCAACTTCACTGAAGGAAATGCATCACTGATCATTATCAGGATGAAACAATGATCGCTCATAAAATAATCCAAGGACAGTTTCTAAAGACAAATAGCCAAGGAATGTAAGAATAACAACCACAAAGCCTTCGTTAGCTATACCAGACATGTAGGTGTCAACCTCCAAATATGCTGTCATCTACTGAAAAAAGGAAAGAAATACACCAAACCAACTTTCATTGCCCACATCCAGGGGGACAGGTTCAGTGTAAACACCCCCCTCACCCCCAAAAGGGCCTGTGCCCATCACAGAAGGATGCAGAGCCCCAGACATCATGGACATGCAGGTAAAGACAGCCCTCACCAAAGCTGAGAACACAGCATCAATGTGACTTTATGGTGTCCCAGGCTGCGTCATACACTAGACCCATGAGGAACCGGACCCTCACTCACATTCACTGTCCAGACACAAGCATACCACAGGCTATGTACCCAAAGAATTTCATTCACAAACAGTCATCTAGCTCCAGAAAGGGGGTGCTGCAACAGAACATGGACACCATTGCCCAATATCTCTACTCAGCCTGGTCTACAGAGCTATTGAGCAAATTGTCATGGAACCCATAAACAGAGACATTGGAGACCTCTAGACATTGGACTCTCCACATCTTCCACTTGTGAAAGTCAGATCCTGGCTCCTAAACTTAGTTGACTCATTTCTAACACTTACCAAGGACATAGATGGAGGTGAAAGTAGTCCACACAGTCCACCCGGACCTCACGGGGGACTTTCAACACCATTCCCCACTCTGTCATCATGGACAAGCGTACCAGCTGGAACATTAACAGTTATGTCACAGGATGGGTGGCCAGGTGGCTCACAGATCAAACACACATATTCAGAGTTGCTGGTGCCATGTCCAACTCTAAGCCAGTCACAAATGGCATCCCACAGGTATTGTTCCTGGGACCCCACCTGTTCAGTAGATACTGCTCAGAGGTACAGGCAAGCATGGGAGGTGTATGGCTAAACAGGTCTGCAGATGAATGGTAACTGTGGTCCATAATCGACTGCATGGCTAACACAGACATCCTCCACAAGTGTCTTATAGAGACAGATACCTGGTGTCAAATCAATGCCCTCAAGCTGAATGCCAAAGAATGCAAAGTCATTCCCTTTGGGTACAACAAACTGCACACAAATTACAACATAGGTGGTAATCCAGTATGTACGGTGAAAGTCATTATGGCCCTCGGGACACAGGTAGATAGTACACACCCCTTTGATGATGACATGGCCAAAGTGTGTAGACATTCCTTCAATGTAGCCCACCTAATTTCACCTAATGTAAACCACTTTGTATAGTCTGATGATGTCACCATCCTACAAATAAACCTGTGGAAAGAATAACGCACAGTAATGTGTATAGTGCGCCGTGTAAATGTGTCTTTTTGTAGTATCATAAAGTAGTTAGGTAGTGGTTTGAATCCTGCATTTGACAAGTGTGTGTGGTCTCCTTGGGAAAAAGCAAACATTTTGGAGAGTAGTAACACACCTTAAAAGTGGTTAACTAATTCTGTCAAGTCTGATTATGTCACCATCCTACAAATATACCTGTGGAAAATGGAACTGTAGTAATATGTATAGCACGTCATGTTGATGTGTAATCTTCTAAAATCATGAAGTAATTAGGTAGCGGTTTGAATCCTGCACTTGACAAGTTTGTGTGTGGTCTCCTTGGGAAAAAGCAACCTTTTAGGAGGGTCATAAAACACCTTAAAAGTGGTGAAACCAATCTTTGTCAAGTCTGATGATGTCACCATCCTTCAAATATACCTGTGGAAAAAAGAACCCCAACTAATGTGTGTAGCACGTTACACTAATACGTACTTCTCTAGTCGCATGAAGTAGTTAGGTAGGGGTTTGAATCCTGTACTTGACAACTGTGTGTGTGTGATTTCAAACACCATAAAAGTGGTATACACATTTTTGTCATGTTTGATGATGTCACCGTCCTACAAATATACCTGTGGAAAAAAGATCCCCCAGAAATGTGTATAGTGCGTCGTGCTATGGCGTACTCCTCAAATATCATGAAGTAGTTAGGTAGAGGTTTGAATCCTGCACTTGGCAACTGTGTGTGTGTCATCTCCTTGGAAAAGATCAATGTTTTTGGAGCATAGTACAACACCTTAAAAGTGGTATACACATCTTTGTCATGTCTGATGATGTCACCATCCTACAAATATACCTGTTTAAACAATATCTCCCAGTAATGTGTATAGTGTGTTGTGTTAATGCATACTTTTCTAGTATCATGAAGTAGTTAGGTAGGGGTTTGAATCCTGCACTTGACAACTGTATTTGTGTGTGGTCTCCTTGGGAAAGAGCGACCTTTTAGGGGAATAGCAAAACCCCTTAAAAGTGGTAAACTATCCTTTGTGAAGTCTGATTATGTCACCATACTATAAATATACCTGTGGAAAAGTTTTTTCCCAATAATGTGTACTGCACGATGTGTTGATGCATACTCCTCTAGTATCATGAATTAGTTAGGTAGGGGTTTGAATCCTGCACTTGGTGAGTCTATGTGTGTGACAGTGTTTTGGGGGTTTTGCTTTTACAACCATATGACATATCAGTAGGCATTGCACATGTGAGGTAGCTATGAGGCAAATACATATACATACATGTTACCCCAAGTATTGCATGTGTGGGAACCCTGCTTTATCCAAGTACACAGTTGGCATCTTTGCCAAACTGTGCTGCTGCTTCACAGACCTTAGGTCACATCTGTATGCCTGTGACAAGGCCAGCCATTGCAGTGATGCCTGGCCTAGGTCATCTGTGTCATACACACTCATTACGGTTTCTATTGACTTGTGTGCATGAGGGTTTATGGCCGAGGTATGTATCAGACCTGTTCAAATGCAGCAGAGTCTGTCAATGATGACTATGCATTATAGGTGTACAATAACCTTTGTGGACATGCATTCAGACCCCTGATTGCTTAGGTGATCCACTGAGGGATTCCAAAATACCTTAGGGAATGTGATTATCATAGGAGGGATGACGTAACACTAGGTTGCATGTACACATCGGTACCTGTTCATGATGTTGGTGGCTACTACCTATGTGGTACTGTGGGGATACTATGCTCTGTAAAGGTGGATGACTATGCTTAGTTTCGCCTATAGCTTTACAGCATGGGTTTGACAACAGGTATCTGTCAGTATGATACCCTTGTGGAGGATGTGTGTGTCTCCTGGAGAATGCAGTATAGACCACAGTATGTATTAGCATATGTGGACAGACATATCCCTACTGTGATTGCTTGTACCTAAGAGAGCCATATGCCGAACAGGAGTGGTCTCAGTAATGGGTGCAGCTGAATACCACTGGTTACTGGCATAGTATAGTACCTGAAGGATCCAAATGTTGCTGTGTGTCCTACACCTGTGTGTCAGTTGTCAGGACATCTGCTAATGATTGGTTATGGTCAGGCTGTTGCAGTCATGTATACTACCAGAATGCAAAACAATGACAGATAGTAACAGTATCACCCACAGCACAGTGTCAAACCATGTCATACACACATGTGTAGTCAGGTTCCAAAATCTGTGTAGTACAATGCATACTGGCCACCTATAGAAACTATGGAGTGTTACCGGGTAATACAGAGCATGTCACCCTGCACATGTGTCCACTATGCACGTACATGCAGACAGTGCACCTCCACCATTTCCACAACTGTACACCTGCAAATATGTGCTACACACATCCCACACATACTGTCCACTCTCTAACACATGCTGCCAATACTGCACACACAAGACAAGTGGCATGTGGGCGGACAATATACAATTGGAATTAACACTGCTGTAAACAACACTGCAGTGACAATCATAGCTTTAATGCATCATGCCTGCTCAGCTACACCTTCAAGCATATCATTACACTTTACTGTTGACAACATGCTTACATTGCTATACTGCTATAAAGACACCCTGTGCATCATCACCATGGTAGCCTGTTCCTGCATCGATGTTACAGATGACAGGAGGTGGCACAGGTTTCATCATATGCACAGGGTATGTTGTTGGTTTGCCAGAGGCCTACAGTGTGCCATCCAATCGACATGTGTGTGTGTGTGCGTGTGTGTGTGTGTGTGTGTGGGGGCAAGAATAATGGTATGAGCCAATGTTGATGTAATGTGTGTGGGTATGTGTTAGCCCTAGGTGTCTGGATTATGTGTGTGTGTGTCTGCATGCACACAGTTCCACCATGTGGCTGCCACATACAGGTACTTGTGGGACAGCCACAGACTGTACTTGCGAGGCTTCACAGATGACCGTCTCTGGCCACGGATATGGTACCTGTGCCTGGCAGGGGTGCTGCTGACACTATCAGGTACCAAGCCAGACTGGGTACTATCCCCAGAGGTAGATGGATGTACACTGGACCCAGGTCCCTGCTGGGACTGTCCAGAGCCACGTGCACATGGTCTTCTAGGATGTTCTATGGACAGCCCACCCCCAACATTGCTGGGTCTGGTACTGGCACTACGGGAGTGGCTGTTGCTTGAGGGACGTCCGCGGCGACTGCCAGCTGCTGATGTTGCTGGCATACGTCCACATCGACAATATCAACTGTCCTGCACTGTCCTGATACATGGACATGACATTGCAGAGGACATCTAGTGTCTCTCCCCAACGTCTATCGGTGACCTCAGTGTAATTGCGGATGGCACCAGCTAGGTCACGGATACTGTCTATTACGGCAGTGTTATGTGCCCTCTGTTCCCTCAGTCCCTGTCTGGTATACCGTTCCATATGTGCCTGTGCCTCCATGATAGCCTGGAACATGCGTGAGGTACTGAGACCTGTGGCAAGTCTACCAGTGGAATGATGGGCAGCAGTGGTCCGACGAGAACCCCTGGACATCTGCCTATGAGGTATCCTTCCAGACATCTGGGTATGCCGACTGTGTTGGGATGCATGTGCCATGGATACCACACTGTACTCGCCAATGCCAGCTGTACGCTGTCCCGCTGCTAATGGCATTGGTGACGGATGTATTGGCAGTATGACTGTGTGCATGGATGGGGTGGACACTTGTGTAGTGTCGATTGGTGGCCTAACTATAGACCCTGGCAAACATGCCTGTGCCTCAACACACCTATCATCATTGTCACTATCATGCTCAGTGACATCAGTTTCCCTGCTGCATTGAACCAGCCCAGTATCAGCACCTGTGAGAGGGAGACAGGAAACACACTTTACGACCTGTACATGATGTCAGCACACATGCACACATGCACACATGAACACATGCACAGATGCACACATGCACACATGCACACATGAACACATGCACACATGAACACATGCTCACATGCACACATGCCCACATGCACACATGCACACATGAACACATGCACACGTGCACACATTCACACATGCACACATTCACACATGCACACATGAACACATGAACACATGAACACATGCATACATGCACACATGCACACATGAACACTTGCACACATGCACACATGCACAAATGGAAACATGCACACATGCACACAAATACACTCCTCACTAGTACAGACACACACACACACACACACACACACACACACACACACACACACACACACACACACACACACACACACACCACCAGCAATCCCGAACATACTCAATAGCGTGTGATGTTGGGGGGGTACAGTATCACAAGCCAAACATTTATATCAAATGTGACAGCATGCAGGACATGTGTTGCTCATCAGCATGCAGTGTGAGTGTAGATAGCCATTGCTAATAACAGTATACATGGCCTTGATGCATGTGTGTTTTGTTCAGTGAATGGCCTCACCCTGGAACACAATGTGTACATGAACACAACATTGCTGTGCAGGTATTAAAAGCCCTGCAATGTCCTGTGCACCATCAGTCACAGGTATGCATACCATGGTTGGATGTGTACCAGTGTGTCACATAAATATCCATTTCTGATTAGAGCATATGTGTCTTTAGCAGATGATTGTGGACACAGGTGCAGCACATGCATGCTATGTATACACACAGGATGAGCGGTGCATGTATACCTGATGGAATACCATTGCTCAACATAGCCATTGTACAGTGGTTATGGTGAGTGTAGGACATATTGTGGACATGCCAGTGCCAGCCATGACATGGCATGCTACCACACAGCTGCAACATGAAACATCACACATACACAATGTGTGTCATGTGACCTATACACCCCATAGCATTACAAGACATATGCGTGTCACTTTCTACAAATGGGGATTGCTATGCATATTGCATATAGGTGCACATGTCTGCACACACACAACATTAAGGTGCAGAGCAATTCATGATATGTGTACTACTGTGGCCACTGTAACTGGATGGAGTGTAGTACATTGAGCCATCATAATGCAGCATCATGTGGTCACTCAAGGCTACTCATGTGTGCCAGACCGGCACATAGCATGCTGTACCTGAACTGCAGTACCATGGCTACATTCACCATCTCATGGCCAGTTGTTACATGGGTTTGTGAGGTGCCCAATAGGGGGCATTGCCTAACATGAATGTGTTATGTGTTGAAGAGTGTTGCACAGCCACATGTGAGGCATCTTCCCCTCAGGTATATTAAGTGTGCTGTGTGGATGAAGTTTGGGATACTGTAGTGTGACCTTACAGTGGGTGTCTGAATACCCCATGTGTAGCATGTTAACGTGTACTGCATATGTCAAAGGTGCAAAGGTGTGTATGTTGTGTGCATGTGTATCGACTCTGCCTATCCAATGTCCACTACAGTGTTGCCACAATTGTGTGGGATGCTCTGTGTATTGTATGTGTTTTAGGCAGCTACACATATTACTAGGATGTGCATAGTCTCACAGCAAACATGCACAGCATGCAGTATGCGTAGGTGAGTTACGTGTACATAGCTTACACCTCACCTATGACATGCACATTTAATTAGCAATATTAAAGGTATAACACACTCACCAGCATGGCTCTGCTGCCTTGCTGTCACACCAGAGGGACCTACAAGGATATCAGACACACTGTCAGTGGCAACAACTGTGGCATTGCTACTGTGTGTTTGCAATCTTACAGTAGTACAACGGTGGACAGTCACAGGCCTACAGATGATGTTCCTAATTATTAGTATTGCACAACACTAGGCACCACATCGTCTAACTACACATCTCACATAAGCATGCTCTACCAATAGAGGTAACAGTATTCTACAACTATGCCATGTTACCTGCACACTCCATGTCAACTTGCTGGGTGGCTCCGACCTCCATGATGATACATGTCAATTGTTGTGGTTGTTGTTGGCCATGAGCCACCTGGCTCAGGAGCAGCTCCTCCACTCCGGTGAGGGGGGATGGATGGCTACCCCCCCACCTGTGGCAAGCTGTTGTCTGCGGATATCAGACGCACACTGCCGGACATGTGTAATTAAATCACTGCAGTGATGGTGTACCTGCTCATATGTCCAGTTATGCATGCCTATGTCATTTACCCTGTGGACAAGGTCTTGCCACAGCACAGCCCACTTATGCTGGTCCTGGGTGGTTCTGGAGAACCGCAGTGCATAGTGCTGCACCAGGCTCGCTGTGATCGCTTCCTCCTTGGCCGTGCTATATGCCGGGTTACGGTGGTGGGACATTACCCTGGAAGACAATTAAACAATATGTGTGAGCAAGTCATGTGGCACACGTAACATTCTAAAGTGCAGATATAAATTAACTGCCATATATAGCAACCTATTGGCTGTCAGAAGATGCACACTTTCAATACCACATATCAGTTCTCAACACACAGATACCTGACAGTGCCTGGCACACTCTATATATCAAACCATGTTTTGCACAACAACTAATTTATAACAATATGTAAGACTATACAACAGTACATGGCACACTGTATGTGACACAATGCACCACCTAGCCACAGGAGGTATATATATCATGCTAATGCATCATGAAATATGTAATCCATTGCAATGAATGTAAAGTCCACTGACAGTATTACCAGTATACCACACTAGTCGTTGATGGTGGACCCCTGCCTAACATATGTGCATATTCATTGATATAGGTGGCATACTGCTGTACTAGACTATCCATGTTGCTAGATACGCAGTTGTATCCTGTAACACACATATGACCGAGGACATGGTGCAGGCATACCCACACACACAGCAGGCATACATAACAGACACAAAGCTATGGCAACCCAGGTGACCTTTTCCTGTGTACCTTACAGTACTGTGTGTCAGTAGTTAACAGACCTTATGCCTGAGGTATGTAATCTGTGAGGACTACAGGGAACACACATAACAGTGGTTCCAATAAATGTGCATGTACACCATACTGTGCTGTTTAGGCATACAGCTTCAGGTAGTACTATAGTTCATACAGGAGTTGGATTCACCAGCAGTAACACACAATAAGCATACATGTACTGCTTTAGCCTACAATGGGACACCCCAGTCATCAACGTCAGTCCATATGGCATACTGCTTTTTCTGCCGACCAATTGCATACACATCCTTTGCTGGGATCACAGCTAGGACACATAATGCCATGACTGAAACAGTTTGCCACTAAGCTATCACACATATACCGAACTCTGACACATTCACCAACACATTCACCATCTCACTCAGTCAACCTCACATATCAATTATTGCAACAAGTACATGTGGGTGTGTAGCACTACATAGGTAAGTAAGAGGCTATTGGCCCTAGGGCCTATAGAACTCTAGCCATACGCTACCCTGGCTTCTGACACACAGGTATTTAAATTACATGTGGCCCAGTCAAGCAGAGACACTGAGGTGATAGCCTGGGTGTATTCACTATCTCCCATACAATCTCTAGGATTATTTATGATGACTGCTAATTAGGAGTTTTGTTTGCTATGGATAGTTGGTTAGTTCCAGAGTATGGGATGTCTGTGAGATAGGAACCTATCCCTCCAGCATGTGCTGTTTATTGTGGTGAAAGGGTTTGGGTACCTTGAGTGTGCAGCAGCTCATACAGATTGTGATCTGCTTACGTGGAGCATGTCCAACAGATCTGGGTTTGACATAGCTTAGTATGTCAGACAGAGGTCACCTCTGGGTAGGCGGTATGCGACACAGTCTAGCTGTGGGTTTGTGGGACGGTCTGCAAAGGGCATCTGTTTGATGCTGGTATCACTCTTTGTGAGGTATGTCTGTGTCCTTTCCACTTGCTGCAGATGTCTTGTGAGGTACATACCACATGGGGCATTGTACTCTATACTGGGTTTTATGTGTGTGGAGTAGTGGGGAACACTGACCTATTTTTCCATGGATGACACACCTTTTGTGATGACCTGTGCCACTTAGATGGATTACATGGCTAGTGTGGCACTGTAACTATCGAAGGGGAGACTACTGTCCACCTGTGTCCCATGGTCTCTTATCACACCTTCGTCTTTGCAAGGAGGGATGCCAATACAGTGTCAACATTGAGCTTGAGTCCATGGCTTTGTCACCAGGCATCTGTTGCAGTAATTATGACCCTGTCTCTCTCTCTCTCTCTCTCTATATATATATATATATATATATATATATATATTTGCTGTACATAGAGATATGCATATAGGCGCTTATGCAGTCCACCTGTCATGGTGGGTATATCAAGTATGGGAAGGCTGCGACATATACAGTTATGTTATAACATTGCACAGTGTTGTGCAAAATGCGTTGAAGGTGTTCTCAGCTCATGTAGATTTAGCAGGCCTCACTGGCTGCAGCACTGCAAATCTGATGAACCATACCCACAGTGTTTAACCACCACATGTCATATACCAGCACTGTATGCTGTCTGGTCTGCCGCACACTACAACCTACATAGAAATATGCACATAACCTTCAACAACATATATATATATATATATATATATATATATATATATATATATATATATATATATATATATATCCACCTTTCAAAAACAGTTGCTGTATGTCCCTTGCTCAATGCTCATGTACAGATGCTAATATATCTGACACGGACAGTTCCCTCTGTATATGTGTGCCATAAACACACAAGGGCCACACTGTTGTAAGTACATGTACCTTACGGCTGACCTGGAGGGCCTTTCTGCAACATAAACAGGTGTCACATGTGAGCACACAGTAATATTAGATGGTGTACACATAGCTGCTAATGCTGAATTAGCATACTAGACTGGTACAGCTGTTGCCAATGCTAAGCTACACATTAATATGACTATCATGCATCTGTTACTCAGTCACATCCATGTTTGCATAACCATATGGGCTACTACCCCAAACAGACATTGTACACACTACTGTACAGAACACAGATAACATGGATCAGATGTCTGACATTTAATTCTGCACTACATATGTCACCGTCACATCCCACTGCACACAGCAACACACTCATTTCCCCATGCCAGTGGTTATGCAGAGTATCTGTGCATCGATACACACTGCTGACACATATGGATGATTCAAACTATATAGTGTACCCTTCATAAACATCTACTACATTCCAGTAAATACATAGCTGTTACATACCTTTCCTTTGTATATGTTCGTATATGCTGCTGTATATCCTGGTATACTTCTTTTAGCAATATACATTTTGCTGTCAATATCTCTTTTACTGTTCAAGATGTTTTTTTATAGATTTATATTTCAGAATATATTGGTTTTCAATTTTTTTTCAGTATATTTTATTTCAATGATATATTTCATTTTTCTTTTCAATATATTTTTTCAATATAATTTCTTTTGTCAGTATACTGTTTTTTTCAGTATATTCTTTTTGTTATATTTCTTTACTTTACCTCACTTTTTCTTTTCTTTTTTTTCTCTCCCTCCATACCTTCAATGGAATGATTGCATGTGTGGACAGCAAGTGCAGACTGCTTTTATAGGTATCTGCACATGTGCATGTTATGGCCTCTGTACCAATTGCTGGCCACCATTTGGCAATTGCATGCAGCCTGCTGTGTGGTACTTGCAGTACTCACTGTCATAGCAACCCAGTGCTATAAATTGCTATGTCAGGTAGGCGTAGCCCTTTTAGAATTCCAGAGTGGGGACCATGCTTGTTTGCTGTGGACACTGTTGTGTAAAAAAACACCTTTATATAACACAAAGATTTCAGGTTAAACACCCTTTCTCAATGCTTCATACAGGTCCATTTGAAAAAACAATTATATAAGAGCCTAATACAATCACATGACTAGCAGCCCAAAAGTCATGTGATCAAAATACATTCTAAACAAATACATAAAAGATGCATGTATAAAAAAATACAAGTATAAAAAGAAATTTCATTATGAAATTTCACATAGAAAATAAACTTTTTTTAAAAAAAACTTTTTTAGGAAAACTTTTAAAACATTAAATCTAACATATTATTTCAATTTTGTACACTGTATTCTAACTAATATAGGCTTCAAAGAAACAGCAGAATTCAGGCCAGGTAAAACATCTGCTGACAATCTAATAATCCATTCAAACTCTCTTATTTCTAGAGAGTTCCCTAAATCTCCACTTCTATCAGATGTATAAATACTATCAATAACCCTAAATTTAAAACTATGGTTCAATCCACAAGCATTTATGTGTTTGAATAAGGCATTATTCTCACATGCCCTTCTTATCTCAGACTTGTGCTCTATTATACGTTCCTTTAATTTTCTAGTTGTTTTTCCTACATAAAAAGAGGAACAAGCAGTGCAGGTTGCAAGATAAACAACATTACTAGTTATGCAAGTAGCCGATACATGAAATACAAAGATCTTGTTTGTCATTGGATGTGTAAAAGTACTATTTCTAAGTGTATTATTAATATCATTAGGCATAATATCACCACAACAACTACAGTTGTAGCAACAAAATGTACCCTTCCTTACCAGACTGGGAGGTCTTTCTATATCACTTCTAAAATCTTTATAACATAACATATTCTTTAGGGTTTTCATGTTTCTATATGCAAAATGTGGCTTATTGCCTAAAATTGTCTTAATATCTTCAGATGCCATTAGAACCATCCAGTATATATTTATGATGTTTCTAACTAAATGTGTCATAATATTATAAGAAGTAACATATCTCAATGTACCATCCCCCAACGAAATATAGTCATTATTACCTGTAGATTCTTCACATGATAGAAAAATAGGTTTATATGTAGTATATCTATTATTTACTACATCACTCTTGACATCAGTTAAAAGATCAAGCCCATACCCACTATCTTTAAACTCTTTAAATGTATCTTCCATCTGATTTAAAAAATATAGATCATCAGTATTTAATCTACTTACTCTAGCTAATTGTGCCTTGACCACACCTTTAAACACATGTGGAGAATGCATACTAGAACCATGCAGATATCTACCTGTACTAACCTCTTTTTTGTGCATGCTCGTATCAATAGAACCTCCCTGAATTCTTATATTAACATCTAAAAAACTTATTAAACTGTTGTTTAACTCAGAAGGTTGGTATACTTCTTCTAACTGTTGCTAAGGGTGTAGCCAGTTATTTGTATGTTGTACTCAGACCTGAATGTTGCCTCTTCCAGTACACAGTTGACAGTGTAGAATTGTACTCACCCCTAGAAATGCTAACACAAGATACATGGGAGTATGGTGTTTCTTTACAACATCCACTATTAGCTGCCATACATATGTAGTTAATGAGATGTTTTCATTTGGCACATGAACTGTTTGGGAACAGCTATACTGTGGATATTAATGTACTCACTTAGGCACTGTTTGTGCTTTTTATTTTGTTAACATTATCACAGGATGCTCATGAAACTGGACAATTCCAGTACTGAGTATGCCTACATAAATCCTTGCTGTACCTTGAACACACTGGTATTTTGTACATTTGGGTGGGGATTGTCCTGCTATGATACTGTGTGGGGGTTGTGAAGTGCTGCTGTTACAGTATTTACTGCTAGAATGTCTGGTTCTGTTATCACAGTCATGTAATGCAATTCCACAACAACTGCTGGTAAAGTTCCACAGAACAGGTTTTGTGTTATGGCATTCCTATCTTTCCTTTACATTCACATATTCTGGTGCATAATATATATATTTCAGCAACATCCTGCTGTATATCTACTGTGGTCTAGTGGTACTTCATGCAGTCTACTGTGTCCAAGGTCTGGGGTTCGAGACTGACAGTGGTGTTTTACTTTGCTGCTGAGCAGAACAAGGGCCCTCATATGCAGGGTGACTAAGGCACTTTTAAGCAGTTGTAAGTGGATTCACGTGGGTTTGCGCAATGCTTAGCAATACTTAGCTAAGCACACACATGTGCACACTCACTCAAACCCGCTTACTGCTGCTTAAAAGTGCTTACTCCCGCTAACCCCCGCGCTAATTTCTTTGAAAGAAAAGAAAATGGGGAGATAGGAAAGTGGTGAAAAAGGGGCACAAAGAGGGAAAGACAGTAGGGAAAACAGCTCGGGATGTGCAGGACGGTTGTAAGGAAGGTCCATAGCTGCCCATTTCTTTAACAACAACAGCTGTGCATATACTAGTAATTTGGAGGGAATTTTGAAACCTTCCACCCCTGAGAGAGGGGTGAGGACAACAAAGTATGGTGTACTGCCAATTGAATTTCAGTTTCTGTGTCCAGCGGACATCTGTGCAAAATGGGCAGCTATGTATGGGGTGTAATTTCTTTGCGGGAGCCATTGCCCATTTTTTTTTTTCAGGTAAGAGTGGAATGTGGGGTAGGGGAAGTAGGTATGTTTTGGGAGGTAGGTTGGGGAGGTAAACAGACAAGACAAACAAGATGCATACAGGGGCAGAATATGACTCATGGCATGGGTGAACACAATTGACGGGGAAGGATGTTTGGAAATCGCAAGCCCGTGAGCCCACAGATGGTAACAGTGGAACTGAGATCCCCACCCATGGGCAGTCACCACTGCACCTTCATAGCCCAGAGGGTGGCTGTGCTGGGGAGTGCGTAGGAGGGGCAGGCTCACCCATGAGTCACGCCACTCTTGCCTCGAGCTGGCATAGGGGATCAGCGACTGAACACTGGATCTTCCTACACACCACTGCCCGGACCGTTTGGAGGGTGACAGGTGGCCCTTCTCTGGCCACGCTTGCATGGGGGGATGAGCCCCATCCCAAGCAGCGCTTCCACCCGAAGGTTGCACAGGGCCAATGGAGGAGGAGGTCCCGGGCTGGGCACCGGACCTGCTGGTGCCAGGTGCCATCGCCAGCTGAGGTGGGACAGGTGGGTCTGCTGAGACCGGCCTTCCCATACGTTCTGTGTTTAGGTGAATTTAATGACAATATAGCCAACAGCATTACAAATTAGTTGTAACAGCATGCAGTAATATTCCCATTAACCCAACACAGCAGATTTCCAACAGTTGAACACTAAGCATAACACATGCATATATTGAACGACAGTGGACATTCCAGCAGCATGCAGGAATGAATAGTGGCAAGAGGCCACCAAGACTGTTGTGTTTGAACAGGGCACATGCATCAAAGTTATGCAGATATTTATGAACCAATAGGACATATGTCCCAACAAATGTTATGAGATTACACATACCCATTGAGGTGTGGAATTGTATTGTTTATGCACATACAGTAGGATGTAAAAGGATACCTCCATTAACAACTTATATGAACTTATAGTTTACACTACATTCCTATTGATAGCAGGTATATATCCACTACATGTATTATTACACTAGGCAATGTCCAGTACGTTGTGGGATGTGTTTTGCTAGTTCATTATGTACCTGACCTGCATCTAATATACAAACTGTCCAGGATGCAGATGTTACTGCTACATATTTATATATTTTATTTATATTCATATGTCTACATATCTGGATGTGTTCAGGTGACATTACCAGTTAAATTTTAACAGCCCCCTACATTTTTAGCAGCACACTGATATTTCCAGCGCACACAATTACAAGCTACTGATGTGCCAGATTTACCTATACATGCCAGCCTTGAAACTACAGTTGAGGACTGTATATATGCTTAAGAGATACTGGCACTCCCTTCGTACTCTTTCTATGGGCATCCCCAAGTGTGAATTGACAGCGCTTAATACAACACTACTAGTTCTATACTGCAAGAGTACATCTACATTTCAAAGAAAGTGACACGGACACACTAGAGCTGTTATACCTTTATTAATTACATTATACACTTTTTTAGTGGCTCTCTCATTTATTTGTTATTACAGTGCATGCAGACATCTTATTCAGGATGCATTATACCTTCATTTATGGTTTACAGCACTCTTTTTCTGGCTCTGTCACTTAATCTATTTAACAATACATGCAGAGAAATAATTCAGGACTTATTATACCTTTATTAATGGGTTACAACACTCTTTTTCAGGCTCTCTCAATATATTTTACATAACAGTTCATGCAGAGAGGTTATTCAAGCCTTTTTATACCTTTATTATTGGGCTGAGACACTTTTAGCCAGGCTCTCTCACTTATTTTATAAAACAGTACATGCAGAAAAATTACTAACCTGCCTGGTGGTGCAGCCTTAACAGCCTATCTGCATAGGCTTGCTGATTCACAGCACGGACACCTGCAGCTGTGAAGTAAATGAAGTGATATTGAGACATATACCTATCCATACTATTGACTACACTAGCAATTTTTACATACTTCAGTCCATGGCTACCTACTCAGTAAGTGGGGTATTTTGCATCCCACGGGCCTCCTGTATCCATTGGTTCAATAGGTCCTGCTTGCGTCTCTTCAGGTCTGCATGGTGATGTCTGACCTACTCACCAGTCCGAGGGATGCCTGTGGCACTGGTGAGTTCATGTGCAAGACGGTTCCAGGCCTCCGCTTTGTATTCCGTGCCCTGGAACTGGCCCTGCAGGAGTCTAGCATCATGACGATGGATGAGGAGCCAAACCATCAGTTTTGACTCCTCAATGCCCCACCGTTGCACTCGGAAGTGAGAGCCCTCTCCGACACCAGCCATTGCTGCCTGCAGATGGGAGCTGCAACCAGTTATGGTGAGTCTTCCTGCTTATGGAGCTTATATATGCCTCATTTCCCGCACTTATTTGTGAATGGCCGGATTTGAAAGTTCTCAACTGAGTGCACACCTGCTTAGCACTGGGTAAACTTTGATTCATATATATATATGTGTGTTGACAGTCCATGAGTATCAAATGCTGTCATGGCTTAGTGGATTAGTACTGTGATTATGGTGCACACTATCCCGGGTTCGAGACCTATTATTGCTTTTATATTTTACTACAGGCCTGACCAGCAGGGGGTGTGGATGTGTTTAGCTGACTTTGCTCAACTTTGCCCAACGTTGCTCGACGTTGCTCTACGTTGCCCGACGTTGTGCTAGTTAGCGTGGTGTGTACCTCTGCGAAACATGTTTGGTTTTCGCTAGTTGGCGTGATGCGCAGCTACGTGCAAAGCTATTGTGCTAGTTAAAGCAGTGCTTAGCTATGGGCAATTATTCTTAACTGTGCTTACTATTGGTAAACGCTGCTTAGCAGTGCTTCACATTGCGTGACATTGGTTACTTATGCATTCATTAGTATGCATGACTGTTTCACTTTCTTATATGTATTTTAAATATCGTTCACTACTACATAGGCCATTTTGATACATTTTAATAAAATTTAAAAGCTAAATGTCAGGAATTATTTTAATGCATGGATTTCCAGCATAAAATGGAAAGAGGAGTGGTGGGACTCGAATGGGGAATGACTCCTCTTTGTGCTAAGGCTCTACCATTACGCTATTGCTATTTGGCTTAATTTGCATATAAGTGGTTTATTATCCTCTTCGATGTCTAAACTGCTAACTATAGCTAAGCAATGGGGACACCTGCACACACACGCACAAATATGGGCAGCTATATGGTGAATAATAAAAAAAAAATTGTTTTACATTTTATTTCATTTGTACAGGGCTTTTTCATGTGGGGGAGTGTGGTGTTGGGGGTATACACATTTGAGTGGACTCGCTCATATCTTCTGACATTTGCAGAGTTAGACACTTGTAGGGGTGTGGATATTTGGACTGCTTGGCAGTCTGACATGCCCCCTGTACTCCTACATGCTCCGTGTTAGCCAGGAAGTTGAGACAGCGTGCCCTCATGCATATGCATGATGCGCTGACGTCATACTCTTAGACGGCCATCTCCGAGTAGGGCTTCGTTCATCCTACACGGAGGATTACTGAACCCCCCCAATATCTGAATTTCATAAAATGTATAAAAAAGGGGAAATTACCACATTTTTTTTGCTATGTACTACTTTTTCATGTTAACTAAAGCTATTCAAAGTATCCAAAATGTGCAAAGTGTTTGCAAGTGTGTGCAGTATTGCAGTGCAGTTATTTTACAAAATACAGTCATTTCAAAGAATATTTTGCAAAGTACAACTGTTTCAAAGCATATTTCGCAGAGTACAGTATTTCAAAGAGTTTATTGTGCATTTGAATATTATTACAAGTACCTGGTGTGTGTGAATAAAAAAACTGCGATGGTGGTGCTGCGGTAGCGTTGTCGCCTCACAGTTAGACGTTGTCCGTTCGATTTTCAGTTAGAGCGTCTTCTGTGTGGCGACATGTGTGAATGGGCGTTCCTTCGTTGAATGTTTTTTGTTAGGCCTGGCAAGCCAGCACGTAAAAATCTACTGCCAATCATTAGCGGACTGGAGTTCCGCTGTGGCGACCCCTAACTGAAAAGCTGAAAGACACAAACAAACAAACATGGTGTGTGAGAATGTTCATGCACAATTACAATGGCCACTTTGCATTGTGTTTTACTATGATCTGTGGGCATCGCAGAAGGGTTTCACAGACGTGCACTGCTTGTGTTTGATAAAAATATTTCAGAAAATTGTAGAAAGTTTTAGCAGGAATGTGATATTTTCATACAGGCTGCTTTTTCTGACAAAGACACATGTACAAAGGCATTTATTCTGCTTATTTTAACTGGTTCAGAGGCCACTGAAAGAAAGCATTCATTGTACTTGCAAGGTAGGGGGAAGACTACCATATAGTGGGACCAACTTAAACAAAGGAAGACAAAGAGTGCTTAAAACATAAATTTAGAGAAATGTGTAACCCACAGATAAATATTATAATGGAAAGGCACATATTTTACACAAGGGATCAAAAGTCTGGTTAAACTTTTATAGCATATATAACTGACTTGAGAAATAAGGCTAAAACGTGCAGATTTTGTGATTTGAGAGATGAGTTGATAAAGAACAGGCTTGTGTGTGGTATTAATAATGACACAGTGAGAAAGATTTTGCTTTGAAACAGTGCTTTAACATTAAATAATGCCATTGAGATTTGTCAGATGTACGAGCTTACAGAAAAGTACACAAGTATGCTTACAAATGAGAATAGTAGTGGAAGGCGCAGTGACAAATCTCTTGTTGATAGTATGCAGAAAGTGGTTTAAAAGAAACAGGCCCAAACACATGGCAGCTACTGCAGGTCATGTAACAGTCCCTGGAAAACCAAAAGTCTTTCCAGCAAATTCCAGAGCATGCTCAGTGAAGCATAAGGGTGAGACAGCAAATTCAAAATATGTGCCCCACCCAGCTTCATAGTCAACTGTCGTAACTGAGGTGGAAGTCACCAAACCAGAAGAGAAAAATGCTTAAATTTTGGTCAGCAGTGTAATTCTTGCAATAAGTGGAATCATTTCAAAAGGTTTTTAAATCAAATAAGGCACATTCTTTTATTAAAAGAGGGTATTCCAAGAGGCATGTTGATCAATTAGAAAGCTGCAACCCTACTTTTTATGTTGATGGTATGTCTGTGCTAGGTGAAACAGTCAATGCAGTAGTTTTGTGGGCAAAGAATGAAATCTTTTGCACTGTTTGGATTAATGGAAGTCCTGTAGAGATCAAATTAGATGCTGGCTCAAAGTGCAATGTTATGTCAGCAGAAATATTTACTAGAGTAAAAGCTACAGAACATCTTGATTTGACAGAATGTGTGAACCTTGTTCCTTATGGTGGTAAAGAGATTCAGACCAAAGGCTCAGTAATACTTTCACATTATTCTGCTGGGAACAGCTATGATTTACAATTGTTTCATAGTGAAAAAATATGTGCAGTCATTATTAGGCCTCAGAGACAGTTTGGAAATGGGACTGCTTTCACTTAATAAAGAACTTCACCATGTAAGCCTGCATGACAACTGCTCAAATTTTGCCCAAACTATTTTTTCTGACTATGCTGATATTTTTGTAGACAAAGTAGGCAAACTACCAGCTGTGTAGTCCATGAAGTTAGACCCAGAGGTCAATCCAGTTATCAGATCAGCATGGAAAGTTCCATTAACTATGCAGAAAAGAGTCAAAGCTGAGCTAGACAAAATGGTGCAGCTAGGAGTAATTTGTCGAGTAGAAGAACCTACTGAATGGGTGTCCTCCATGGTGGTAGCTCATAAGTAAAACTCAGATATCAGAATATGTATTGATCAAAGAGATTTGAACAAAGCATTAAAAAAACCTCATCATTCAATGTGCACAGTCGAAGAGGTTGATGCCCTCATGGCAAATGCCACTGTTTTTTCTGTCTTAGATGCAAAGAGTTCATTTTGGCAGATTTAGTTTGACCGAAAATTTTCACTGTTAACCACATTCGGTACACCATCTGGAAGATACAGATTTCTGAGAATGCCATTTGGGATAATTTCTGCCAGTGAAGTCTTTCAGTGTGTAAAGGAGCAAATATTTTTCTGGCTATCCACGTGCTATTATAGTAGATGATATTCTAGTAGGAGGCAATGGTGAATTCGAACATGACAGCACCAAAAAGTATTTAATGTCCTGAAACAGAAAATTCCTAACCCACCAACTCTCAGCCTGCTGTGATGTTTGCAAACCAGTTACTCTTTTCTGTAATGTTTCTATGTTTGGTCTAGGACGGTGTATTCATTCTTCAAGAGGGTAGACCAGTAGCCTATGCTTTGAGAAGTCTTACCCAGACTGAGATGCAATATGACCACATTCAGAAAGAGCTCTTGGCAAATGTGTTCGCATGTTCAAAGTTCCATGATTATATTTATAGTTGACCTATCCAGATTGAAACTGATCACCAATCTCTCATTACTGTTTTGAGGAAGCCTATGCATACAGCTCCAGCCAGACTGCAATTATGATGCTGAAATTGCAGAAGTACAATTTCAATCTTGTTTACACAAAAGGCAAACTTCATTATTTGGCTGATACTTTATCCAGATCACCCAGGAAAACTACAGAACAGCATAACAAAGAGCAGTTTGATTTTGAAGTCATGGAAATGAGAATTGTTTTCTTCCACATGTCTTGATGAGTTCAGACCTTACACACCTTCAGATCCAATTCTCCAAATGCTAAACTTCTTTATCAGTAGAGGATGGCATTCAAACAATCTTTTTTTACCAGTATAAGTGCACCAGTATTTTCCATACAGAGATGAGATTTTGTTAGACAATGGTATCATCATAAAAGGTCATAAAGTGATTGTTCCAAAATCATTGCAACAAGAGTATATTACGATTTTGCATCATGGCTACTGATTCTACCAAAAGAAGGGTGAGATGTCTAGTATTTTGGCCTTCTGTGTAAAAGATATTGAGAAAGTACTTTCATCTTGTTAAGTATGTAATAGTACAAAGCCACATCAACAAAAAGAACCACTTTAGTTAAGACAGATTCCTGAACTGCCTTGGTCGACAGTAGCCACAGATATCTTCAAGTGGAATGGTCAGTATTACTTGGTGTTAGTAGACTCTTATTCAAATTGTTTTGAGATTGACCTACTTCCCAATCTAACTTTCAGTACTGTCATTACTAAGTTGAAGCAACATTTTTCTGTCCATGGTAGTCCACACAAAGTTATTTCTGATAATGGTGCACAGTTTACTAGTCAGCAGTTCAAGAAATTTGCAGATGTGTGGGACTTTGTTCATATTACAAGCAGTCCTGAATACACTCAGTCAAACAGCTTGGCTGAATGTGAAGTTCAAAGTGCAAAACACTTGTTGGAGAAATCCAGATGTGACAATACCAATGTTTTTCTCAACTTGTTCATTCTCAGAAACATTCCTCGTAACAAACATTTTGGTTCACCTGCCCAGAGACTTATGTCAAGACAAACCAGAACCACATTACTGATCAGCAGTAATTTATTCATTCCATGTGCTAAGAATGACAAAACAGTAAAGCCCAACTGTTGAAAAAGCATTTGTGCAGATGTCTTAGTATGATAAAACCAGAAAACCACTCTGTTCTTTACAAAAAGAGGAGATAGTGAGGATGCAGATATCAAAAGGTTTGGATCGCATTGGATTTGTGAAAAGTTTGTCAAGAGCCAAAATCATACACTGTGGAATCACAAGGTGTGGAATTCAGATGAAATCAGAAACATTTGTTACTAGTATCCAAACATCCAAACCAGTGTTACAGCATCTTGCCTGTGACAAAGACTCTAGTTCTCAGACTGACTTGTCCAATGTTCCTGTTCCAGTGGACATTCCGTCAGCAATTCCCATTCCTGAGAAAATCCCTCAAACTCCTCAAGCAGAACATTCCCCAGGGACTGCCACTGTCGCTAAACCCAGTCCTAAGTATTATGTCACGAGATCAGGTCACATCTCGAAACCTACTTCCAGATACACTGTTGTTTTTCTTTATTAGTGTCTGTATAATTGCATGCGTATTGAAATAGCATTAATATGAGACAGCTCAGTAAAGAGGGAGGATGTAGATCAGTGTGTGTGATATACCTTTAAGAAGCTTTCCAGTGAGTCAGCACATGCATATAAGTACTGAGCACGTGCAAGCAAGAGTATCATTTTGAGTGAGCAGCCAGAGTGTGAGCATGAAAGTGTGTAGTCAGTCAGTTAGATAGTTTGTTTAAGTTTAATGTTACTCCCATCCATCCTGATGCATTTGTATACAATAAACTACTTAACGAACACTCAAGCCTCAATATTTTCTTAATGCACATAAGAAGAGCGACACACAGTACTCCAGTACCATCACTGTCAATGAAGTCTGTAAATGAAATCCATACGGAACATTTCAAAAAAATCCAAGGAGTCTCAATGAAATACTAACATAATGCACTTATTCAAAAGTCAGAGTCCATATGAAGAACATAATTCAACCTGAAATACAAAAGTCTGTCCACAGGCAGTCAAACTTTTGCCATCTTCAGACATATGTAGATGACCAAGTGATACTAAAGATTAAGAAAAGTGGAAATATTTCAAAATACCATTATACTGTAAAAATCAAATAGATAAACTGCTGTTTCAAACTACACTTTAAAAACAGGAACCAGTGATGATGAAAGAAGTAGAACTGCAGTGAAACACCTGACAAAGAACATAGCACCATACACTGATGGCCTTCCCAATGCTTGGTGCACCTGTTACAATACTTAGAAGGCTCTGCCTGGAATTTGAAAACAGCACCATGGCTAACGGACTAGAAAAAGACTTGTGTTTATGCCAGTCTTAAAGAAAGGTTATCCAAAAAAACTAAGGAAATTATCAGACAATTGCTGGGTCTCACAAGGCAGTAAAATTATTCTCAATATTACTTAATGGAAATTACAATGATTTTTGGAAAAGAATTGCCAAAAGTCCAGACAAGAAACAGCAGTGAGCAAGAGACATCATTGCAGATGTGAGCCTTGAAAAGACAAAATAATATCAGCAGTGTAACTAATTGTGTTTTATTGATTATCACAAGGTTTCTGCACAAAACATTAAATACTCTGGGCCAATTAGATAATCATGGGTATACCTGAACACTTGATAGTTCTAATGCAGAAATATTTATATTGGTCAAGAAGTGGTTCAGCTTCAGCAAGAAAAAATAAGAGAGCTTTGAAATAGTAATGGTGCAAGACAAGGCTACATGTTTTACTGATACCTGCTTAATTTTAATTTCAGGTAGGCTGAAAGTAAAGGTAATATGAAGTACCTGCATATCAAAATTACACAACATAGTTTAAAAATGGGTTTTCACCTTAACTTGAAGAAGACAAAATCCTTGACGTGTAGTAAAATCAATAAACGTATTCTTGCTGCAAAAGATACAGAAATGCTATACATCAGCCTGTTTGAATTAATAATCAAAAAGAAATGGTAAGCAGACAAAAAAAATCTGATGGCGAAGCACTATTGGCAAAATGGCCTTGCAGGACTTAGGTAAGATCTTCAAGTGCAGAAATGTATCTCTTCAAGTAAAGATTCAGTTTGTCCAAGCTGTGGATGTGGAAACTGAAAAGTAAAGAAACAAGACAGGAATAAAATAGATTGCTTTGAATTGTGATGCTTGGAAGACTGGAAGACTGTTGTTAAAATCATGGATTGCCTAAAAAAACTGGTACTGGAAAAAATAAAACTTAATTATCCTGTAGGAAAGTACAAGACTGACTTTCATACTAAAGACATATCATGGGAAGAAAAAAATCATTAGAAAAAGGCATCTTGCTTTGCAAGGCTAAAGATCAACTTAAAACAGGTATAAGATGAGGATCATCGGTATATTGGATTGATAAAACAGAGTGATACAGTAAGTACAGTGGTGGACATCCTCCTGTCAGTGATTAGTCATCTGAATTAAGATGGAACACAGTCCAGTAGCAAGATAAAATCAGATGGAAGACACTTATAATACAAATACAATATACTGTACATACACAAATACACATACACACGCGCGCACGTGAGCACACATGTATATGTATATTACATGTGCACACATATACCAACACATTCACATACACATGCATGTACACACACACACACACACACACACACACACACACACACACACACACACACACACACACACACACACACACACACACACATGAGAAGATGCAGATGTCATTTATGCACTGAACACAGTACTGCATTGCACCTGGAAACCTGGAGATGTGAGCCAGTGATCTTATCATAGAGACATGGGGATCTATTATGTTCCCCCAAAATTTAGAAGCTCTAAACACAATAGGCTGTACATTTCAGCATGAATCCTGTTACCTATATACAAGGTTTCTCTGTGCTCAAGAGACAGAGAATTTGTGGAAATATATATACACTAAGACAATATTTTTTGCAGGAAAGCTTACATCATAGATGTATGAAGCCTTACTCCCCCCATACCCCCTTACCTATATATTTTCTATGTGAAGTTGCTCCAATACAAAAAAGGGCAAACATGATTAAGTCATGGAAATAATGGCGTATCCTTCTCTGCTGCTCACAGACTTCCGAGGAGACAAATTTACATAATGTTAAGTGCTTATATATTGTTACAGTAAAGACAGAGTGCAGTTGATGGAGGACCACTAACTTAACTGCATCTTGAGAAAATACAGCTTAAACAACTAAAGATTAAACAAACAAAGTTTGAGGAAGTCACATTAAACCAAGTCCTGATGTTCCCAAACAGAGCCTAAGATAAGGGTATTACCTGACAGTACTGGGGAATCCCAGTACAAACATAAGATAAAGACACAGGCAACTTATATTATAGCTGTCTACATTTCATTATATTGTAAGGTTGGTAAGATGGTGAGGCACATACAAGGATGTCTTGCACAGAAAATAACTGGGAAAATGTGTGAGCACCTAAAAGATGGCTGCAAATTACACTACATCAAAAGTGCTAGGGTTTCAAAATTTATCAATATAAAACACAGAAGCAGAATAGCACATTTTGAAATTTAGAGTTACATAATTAAAGAGGTCTTGTGGGAGGTCTTCAACTCCTGTACCACCAAATGTGTGGGACTTTACACTTCTGTACCTCTGATAACTATGCATATTAACTCAAAGACTGCAGTATATTGGAGTAACAGGAGGACTCAAATATGTCACAGCCTCATACTTAGTGTATATTCCTCCAAATGTGCTTATACAATTGCAGTTATGGTACTCAACATTTATAACAGCTGGACAGAGAGAATGAATGCATGTGTCACTAAGGGGAATTGCAATAATAATAATAATAATAATTATAGTAATAATAGTAATAATAATAAGGAACTAGCTTGCAAAACAGATTTTCATGGTGCCATGAAAAAGGAAAGGAGAGCGACCATGAGAATGAAAAACATGGTTAGAAAAAGTCACAGGAGTATAAGATTTGATGAAAACTGCAGGACATGGATACATTAGGAGAACTAGGGCAGTAGCATCAGGTTAAATAGTATGGAGGGTGTGGTTTTTGTCATCAAGAAGTATGTTAGTAGAAGGAAGGAGGATGAGGCCACATACAGGGACAGAGGACAATGACAAAAACTATTTTAAAAAGTTACAGGTCAAGCTAGAAATCCTAATGGATTTGTCATCCCCAGCAGTAACATGGTGCCACTTTGGTAGGCTACTAGTATGCATGTTTGGATAGACTGAGGCCAAATAAATGCATAGATGGAGTCGGGACTATTAAGAACTAGAGATGGAGCTTAGGAGGCTTTAGAAAGAAAATATAGAAGACCCAAATGAGCTGCAGTCCAGGTATTGAAAAAAAAGTTGTCAAGAGTTCTCCTAAAGCAGTCAGAAGTAGTTCCGGTGGAAGTGCAGTGACCCCCCCACCCCAAAACAGAGGATGTGTTACAAAAAAATGGTCTAAAAAGAAAAAAAAACAGTTAAAACTCAGTCAGCCTCCTGACAGTTCCTGTGACTGTTATGATGAAAATACTGAGAAGCAAGATAAAAAAGATCATTATTGGTAAATGGCTTGGAGAATGCATGTTTATCCTAATCTTGAATGTTAATGCAGTGAAACAGAAAACTGTGCAATATAAGGCCAAATACACAAACGTAGTGTACAAATTATGAACAGCGAATTCTGGTATTGTGAAATGTAGTTCCCTTAATTCCCAAATCTGGCCCACATGCAACTTCTGCTATTGTTTCATGTATGGTGACTTTTCAGAAAGTCATCCAATTGATAGATGCACATACTGCCAGTTATAGGATCCTGGATATGTTGCCATCATGGATGTAGACTGCAGGACATGCATAATGTTGTCTCCTGTATTTGATGCAAGTAATTCCGGGCATCACTTGGAGCTATGGCTGAAAACTCCCATCAAAAGTCCTTAACCATGTCATGAGACAGCATGTAATACTGCTCAATCATAGACACAGAATGTCATTAAACATGTCTTCAGACCCCTGAAAGCTCACTTCTATTATGATGCACTGCAGTACCTACACGAGACTTGCAGTAAGTTATTCATATTCTGTGCCATGTTAAACAGTATTGTACTTGCACAAGTAGCTATAACATGGCAATATTGCAGCACTAGCAGACAGATGTGTGGCAGTAGTGGAAGAGGAGGAGGAGCTTGGTAGGTGTCATCAGAGGACTTGGCTACAATGATGCCACATGTGAGGCAGAGGTGTTGAGGTATTCGTAAAGAAGTGGTTTCTGGTCCATAACTATAGTCCATAATGAAGGCATCACAGAATAAATCTGATGCATGCATTAACACACCCAGGCTATGCAGTACAGCACACTGACTGCCCATACTGAGCATCAGATATCACCTTATCCCACATGGCAGAGAGGAAGGCAAGGTACAGTCATCAATATCTGCACAAGTGAGGTTGAACACAGTAACACATGATGCGGCAGCCTTGCATGCAGGTAGCAGGTTTTTGGGAGTCATGGATCACATCTGCCAGAGTAGGGCTGGAGCTGCCACGTCAATAACATTGGCCAGCTTCACCATGTGATCCTCCAGTATTGTAGCCAGATGCATCTAAGGTAAAAAGATGGTGCAGCAGTTTGGGAACTTGTTTGGAAACTCCACTGTGCCCCCACCCCAATGTGGAAAAGCAATGCATAGATGCTATCCACAACCTGTGACTTTTATACATAAAAAGCTAACATGAGATAGGGAAAGTGAAGAACTGTGTGAACTAGAGTGACTAGCCTGGTGATGTGTCCCTGAGGTGGGGTGGGATGAGGATCAACCACAATCTTGAAAGTGTTCATGTGTAGGAGTGGAGACAGCAAAGACCAGAGCTGACAGTGATGTCTCTGAAACAGTATCTGTGCCGTTTGGGTAAGCCTAAACTGTGAGCATGCATCTCATAGTGGCATCACCGCTGCATGCATAACCCCTATGGTGGGAGCACACACAACGTGGATCACGTGAGTGGGACTAACATTGACAGGACGTCCAATACTACACACAGGTATTTCCAAGGTACATCCATCCCTTACACCATCAACCCATGTGTTGGGGATGTGTGCATGCTTACTCTCTGGCTGCTTCTACAAAATGGCACTAGGGTTTGTACGTGTCTGGAATTTATATGTGCACATACAGCCTTGCATGCTTCTTAAATATATAGCACACACTTTACACTCAGATCTACATCCTCCTTCTTTGAGAAATAGATCATGCAATTTATCATGAGATTATTTGGCAGGCAGAAATCACAGGAAATCTATAGACATGCATTATACAATACTAAATACACATGTATATACAATCAAGTCCATCTAGTTCTGTATTTCACACTAGGCTTAGAAACTCATCCATATTGTGTGGCATAAAACTGGGAATTAGATGTAGCAACTGAGACAGTTTCTGCAAAATGGTTGACCTATGGAATGCTCAAATCACATTCTGGAACAGAATCAGACTTTTGAACACATTCTGGTCTAGAAACAGTGTCTGACTCATTCTTTGATTTAGAGTTTGCATCACAGATATACTGTTGTGACTGCAATAATGATGATTTTAGTACAGGAAGATGTCTGAGATACGCCACACCCTCGGAATTTACCAAATAGTATCATGGCTCGGCACAGTTACCTGTAATCTGTCCTAAGAGATTAAAACCATTTGTTATCTGGATTCGTACCATCTCTCCTTCCCTCCATGGACAAAGTATTCTACTCAATCTGTTGTAACTAGATTTCTGGATAGTAAGCTTCTTAAACAACTGAGTCTTGATGGTTTTATTGTTCTTAGGTTTAGGCTGCAAAAAACTTGAAGAAATAGATAGTGTTGTTCTAGTTTGCTTTTGAGCAGCTGAGCCAAGAATATCATCACGGGATATATTTATGAGATTAAGTAGATTCAGAAAAACATCGGTATTGTCATGCTTTGACTTTTCGAGTAACTGCTTTGCACTCAGTACTACACATTCAGCTAGTCCATTTGACTGAGGATATTCAGGACTACTAGTGACAAGTACAAAGCCCAATTCTTTTGCAAATTTCTGAAACAACTGGCTAGTGAATTGAGTACCATTGTCAGAAAAAAGTTTTTCTGGATGACCATGAACTGTGAAATGACATTTCAACTTAGTAATGACAGTAGTTGAGGTTAAGTTTGGTAGTAGATCAATCTCAAGCCAATTGGAATAAAAGTCTACCAAAACTATGTAGTGTTGACTGTTCCACTCAAAGATATCATTTGCTACAGTAGACCAAGGTAGTCCAGGAATTTAATTTAGCTGAAGTGGTTCTCTTTGCAAATGCATTCTAATACTATTATATACTGAACAAGAAGAAATAACTCTATCAATTTCTTTAAATAATTAAAGCCAGCATACTAATTATCTTGCTCTTCTCTTAGTGGCTGAGGATCCCGGGTGACCACAATGCAAAATCTGGATATATTCTTGTTGCAAGAAAGAAGGAACAACAATGTTAGTACCATTGAAAATAATGCCATCTTCCATTAACAATTCATCTCTGTAAGGAAAATACGCCTGCACCTCAGGTGATACACTAGTTTGCTTTGGCAGCCATCCGACATTGATGTAGCGATTGAGCTTCTGTGAAATTGGATCAGTCTGAGTGTGATCTCTTAACTCATCAAGTCTGGTGGCAAAAAAAAAAATATGCACTAACATCACAACAAAGTCAAACATTTCTGCATCAAGCTGTTCTGTTATATTTCTAGGTGATTTGGATAAAGTATCCGCTAGATAGAGCAAGTTACCTTTTGTATAGATCATTTTCAAATTGTACTTTTGCAATTTGAGCATCATTCTTTGTAATTTCGCTGGAGCAGAATGCATAGGCTTCTTTAGAATAGTAACTAGAGGTGGATGATCAAGTTTCGATCTGAATAGCTCAACCATAAATATAATCATGAAACTTAGAACGTGCAAATACTATCACCAAAAGCTCTTTCTCAGTTTGGGCATACTGCATCTCAGTATGGGTTCCAAATGCATAGGCTACTGTTCTGCCCTCTTGAAATATGACTGAACCTAGGCCAAACTTTCAAACATCACAGCAATATAACTGGTTTGTTCACATTATAGTATCTTAATGTAGGTGGCAATTTCTGCTTAAGGTCTTCAAATGCCTTCTGCTGATGTTCCAACCATGACCGTGCAAAATTTTTGCATGTTAGCTCTCTTAAAAGCACTGTCAACTCATTGAAGTCTGGTATAAATTTGTCTAAATAGTTGATCATGCCAAGAAAATGCTGTAAACCTGATACATTGCCTGGCGCTGACATCTCTAGAATAGCTGCTTGATTGGTCGGGTCTGGTCTCTAGCCTACTTGTAAACAAATGTCCTACGTACATAACTTCTGGAAGTCTGAATTTGCACTTCAGAGGATCTAGCTTTAGGTTCAGTTCACATGCTCTGTCTAGAATTTTCTTGAGGTTTCTTTTATGCTCTGCTTCACCACTGCCTCCAACCAATAGATGATCTGCTATTATTACAAAAGGATAACCTGAAAACAGTTGTTCCATTGCACACTGAAAAACTTCACTTGCAGAATTTGTTCTAAATAGCATCCTTAAGAATCTGTATCTGCCAAATGGAGTACCAAAAGTAGTTAGAAATGAGGATTTGTGATCAAGCAACACTTGCCAAAATGAGCTCTTTGCATCAAAAACAGAAAACACAGTGGCATTCGGTATTAGAACTGCAACTTCTTCAACTGTGCATATTGGATGATATGGTATTTTTAATGCTTTGTACAAATCTCTTGAGTCAATGCATATTCTGATTTCATCTGAGCCTTTTTTGTGAGTGGCTACCATGGACAACACCCATTCAGTGGGTTCTGTGACTGGACAAATCACACCATACTGCACCATTTTATAGAATTCTGCTTTAACTTTATCTTGCATTGCTATCAGAATTCTTCTTGCTGGTCTGACTGCTGGTTGACTTCTGCGTCTAACGTCATGGAATACATAACTAGAGATTTGCTCAATTTGTCATTGAAAACATCAGCATACTCTGAGAAAATGGCTTTGGAGATATGGCACTTGGAACTGCATTTACATGATAAACTTCTTTAGCAAAAGAAAGCAAACTCAGTCTTAAACTGTCTTTCCGACCTAATAAAGATTGCACTGGTCTTCAAACTATGTAGAATAACAAGTTGTAACAGTTCTTGGCCAAATAACATGAAAGTGTCAGTAAACCTTTGGTTCGAATTTCTTCACCTCGATAAGCAACAGGTCTCGCACTACTGATTACATTGAGTTGTTCACTAGTTCTCACTCTTCCAAATGTGTCTGCTGATATAACATTAGACTTTGACCCAGTGTCTACTTTGAGCTCTGTGGATTTTCCTTTGATCGGGACAGTACAAAACACTTCACTTCTTGTTGATAAGTTTACTGCATCAACTATTTCACCAATCACTGATACACCATCTACATAGAAAGCTGACTGTTTCGGCTCTACCTGATCAACTTGCTTTTTATGTGACCTTTCTTTCAAACTGTGTGAAGCTTAATAGATTTACAAAAGTTTTGGAAAAGGTTCTATTGTTTACACTTGTGGCATTACTGACCAAATGCAAAGCACTTCTCTCTTTTAGACTCATGATTTGCACCATAATTGCGACAGTTAACAATAAAGCTAGATTTGAGTTTTGCTGATTCATGCTTATGTTGCATTGAGCTGATGGTTGCACCCTTTTTATTACTTTCTGGAAAACTTTGTGTCTTCTTTGGAAACTCTGTGGCTGCCACGTGCTTAGGCATGTTCATTTTTGCCATGTGTTGCATACTATCTACGTTTGCTTTGGATCAAACTGAAACCATGCTCTAGTCACTTGCAAGCATACTTGTGTGTTTCTCTGTTACCTCATGGATCTGACAAATCACTATTGCTTTGCTCAACATTAAATCACTGTCATGAAGTAAAATCTTTCTCACAGCAGCACTGTTAATACCATATACAAGCCTGTCCTTTATCAGCTCATCTTTTAGATCACCAAACCGACACGTTTTAGCTCTGTTTCTCAAGTCAGTTACATAAGCTGCAAATGTTTCCACTGGTTTCTGATTTCTTGTGTAAAACAACTGCCTCTCTAGTGTAACATTCATCTGGGGGTTGCCCATTTCTCTGAACTTGGGCTTTAAACATTCAGGGTCTTCTCTTGATTCACCTTGTACAACAATATGGTGGTCCGCACCTTCTCCTTCATACACTATTTCTGAATACACAAATAAATACTCTCTTTCTATGGCCTCTGACCCTGCTAGGTTTAGCAAAATGAATGCCCTGGTGCATGCATCCCTATCTGCATAAGTTGCGTGTATGAAAATATTGCACTCTTGCTGAAATATTCTCCAGTTCTCTGCAATATTCTGATCAAACACAAGTGGTAGGGGTTTTTGAAATCCATCTGCTATGTTAACACATACCAGCAAAGGGGTTTTGCAAATAAGCATGAATATACACACATACACATATGCATAAGTTTCTGGCATAAACAGTATTAGTACTTCTCCAAAGCCTTCATGCTCTGAATTTAGATTTTTGTTGGGCTTATATGAATTATGTGCATGAATGAACTCATAGTGCTTTCGTATAACTGGACTTTGCGAAATGAACCTTTCAGGCTTTTCAATACTTTGCTGGACTTTGTGAAATAAACTTCTCTGGCTTTCGATATTTTGTTGAACTTTACGAAATAAACTTTGTAGGCTTTTCGATACTTTCAGAATTTTATCTGTAAAGGCAGAAATGCTAAAAGGCAGAAATGCTAAAGTCATGCACCATCACACTTTAAGAAACATCTGAAAGCTTTATGATGCAACTGAGTAATGCACAAGCACTATAATACTCTTGTAATGTTGTCTTTTGCAAGAAAACACCTCTGGTCAGTGTAAGAAACATGTCAAGCAATTGCACAATATGAATAAATCGAACAACTGTACGCAATATCTTTTTGAAGTAGAGACAATATAAGTCCCAGTTCGAAACAGCTGCAGGTAAAGTCCATAAAACTTAATAAAAATAAGAAATAAAAGAGTAAGCGCTTTCATGGTATATTCCTACTGTTTCTTCAGACTGAATACTAAAGAACAACAGAGTCATTTAAATAGCACATCAATAAAACAATCAGCACATCAATTAAGCATACAATGGTTAAAGTGCCAGTACATAAATACACAAACCTATATACTAATGTCAATGTTTCAAGGGTCTGGCTTTCAAAAAAGGTTTAAGAGAGACTATCTCATTTAAACCAGGTGTTTCATCAGCATTTAAAGATAGAATCCACTTGGGTTCAGCGGATTCAGTCCGGTTCCTAAAGCCCCCCCCTTAAACTCTATGAGATGATCTCAAGCACTAAGAATCAAAAATGACAATCCATCCCATACTTAATGGCGTACTTAGCCAGGGCATTCGTTTCTTTCCTATTTTTGATGTCTCTTTGATGTTCTAAAAGTCTGTCTTTTAACTGTCTATTGCTCATCCCAACATAAAAAGCATGACATTTAATACAATAACCTCGGTGGTTTCGGTAATAGATCTATCTGCATAAAAGGGCCTACATTTACTGTCTCTCTCTTTAAAAGCTTCTTTAATACACTCATTAAGATCTGTTTCTTTATACACTCTGTTAAGAATGGAAGGTTGGCGTAGCTATGGGCACAGCTTGTGCCAACAGCTATGCCAACCTGGTACTATTACAATGAGAGAGGGATGTACTACTACAAGCTGATGGATTTTCTGATCTTATTTTGTGGTATTCTAGATTTGTGGATGATGTATTTCTACTATGGAATGGACAGCAGATAGTCTGGTAGAATTTATAGATTATTTGCAATAATCAACTGTTTTTTTTAAGGTTTACGTATAAATTTTCATGTGATGAAATTGAGTTTCTTGATGTCAAGTTCAACAAAGCAGAACTAACACATATTTTCACAACTATTTATAGGAAACCTACTAGGAAAAATAACTTGTTGCATAGAAGCAGTATGCATTCGAGACATGTCACTCGAAATGTCATTAAGGGGCAAGTATATAGAGCTATGAGGCTTCATAATGATGAAGAACTACTGGTAGTAGCATTAGAGTCTCTAAAAATGGAGTTTCTTATCAGGGTGTTTGTGACATTATTAAGAGGACTTGGGCTATAATTGACACCATGGACAAACTAAAAGATGTTATAGACAGAGTTCCACATTTTTCTTTTAAGAACAACAAGTCACTGAAAAGACTCTTATGCTATAATACCCTTCTTTGTAACAAGGAGAAGCTACCAGACAGGAAAGGAACTTTTCAGTGTAGAAATTGCACAGCGTGTAACTTCATTCATATGGGTTGCAAATATGTACATCCTGATATGAATTTTAAATTGGAGACAAATGTTTATGCTGATTGCAAGACATCTAATATAGTTTACTTTAGTTATTGTATTAAATGTCATGCTTTTTATGCTTACTCTTTTATTTCTTATTTTTATTAAAGTTTTATGGACTTTACCTGCAGCTGTGTTGGACTGGTATTTATATTGTCTCTATTTGGTCCCTTTTGAATGTACAATTCCTTATTCTCTCTTCGACTATTGTGTTTTTTAAGATTTTTATTTGTTTGGTTGTGAGAGAAACATGGCAGAAGGTAATGAGGTTGAGCTAGCCTATAATCCTGTCAGAAGCACTCCCTCTGCTAATAAAATGTCCTTTGAGTATTTTAATAATATTATGGAACTGGCTGTGAAGCAGCTGTTGAACAACAATATAACTCTAGAACAAATGGGAGAGATGGGTACAGATGAAGAATATATGTGTTTATTACCAAACACAAGGAGCTGGAAAACAAACTGTTTAAATGCAAAAGGCTGCAGTGGCAGCGTTTCCATCTGGAGGCATCCCTTAAGCATAAAGTCATTCCAAGGGGACTCAGGATCCTTAATATGTTGATGTATGGCAATTTATATCCAAATCTACTTGCAAAATGGCAATCTTTTAATTTGCAAGCTAGCTCAGGATATTTACAGTTGCTCATAGAATTCTTTCTTCCTGAAGAGAAAGAGTTACAGATGCAAATTGTCAGACTACAGAATGAAATATTTGACATCTTTTCAGCGGAAATTATTTGTGACACGATGAATACTTTATATGATAATATATTGGCGTACGAGAAGAGGCTGCAGTTTACTAAAACTAAAAGCTGCAGCATGATATTAAGGACTTTTCAAGTGGTAATGTTTTCACTTGGAGTAAGAGTAATTCTACTATGGCAAAGAATACAGAAGGCTTGCAGGAGCCCCTAGAACCCTGTTTTGGTTCAGCCAATGACATCACTGCATCAGACACACCTCCAGTACTGGAGATGGCAATAGGTATGCCTGTAATTCAATCTGCTCAGTTGACCAGAAGTGGATCTGAGCCATTACAGCAGTATGGAGATGGAATGCCAACACAGCAAGCGCATAAGAAAAGGAAGTCTCCTTCTGGAGACAATGGGAGCTCCTCTAAGCCTGTTTCTTCAATTATGGGACTAAAACCGCTACCTTCAACATCTTTTCAGCTGCAGACCCCTTTTCCCATCAGAAGCAGATCGCAGAGTCGAGGGAGAAAAGGGATTCTGCAGCATTTACCATTAAAGTGCTTGCTCTTGTATTTCTTATTTTTATTAAAGTTTTATGGACTTCACCTGCAGCTGTGTCAGACTGGTACTTATATTGTCTCTATCTGGTCCATTTTGAAAGTACTATTCCTTATTCTCTCTTCGACTATTGTGTTTTTTAAGATCTTTTTGAAATAATTGCACTTTGTGAATAACTGCATACAGCCCACTGAAATGTTTCCAAAATGGCAGTACCTTGCTAGGCAATGCTTTACAGTACAAGAAGCACTTTTTAATTGTGGCACTTTGCGAATAGACACACCCAGCACAAGACCTTTTTGAAATAGCTATACTTTGACTGGACTGCAAGAAATAGTTGCACTTTGCACACAATATCCTCTTTAAAATACATGCCCAGCAATGAGCGTACACTGTAATCATTTTACACACTCTGAGATAATAACTTTAGTTATGCCCTTGATATAATACGAAGTCATAGTTATGTCCAAACATAGCATTTGCCCAAAACACATGCAGTCGCTTTGCTTAATGTGCCCTTTTCTTTTCTTATTATATATGTTTTGCTCAATTAAGCCCCTTTTATGCCCAACATACTTTTTCTGTGCTTGTTTTACTCTAAACATGCCCAACTTTTCCTTAAGTACTCTAGTTTTGCTTTAAACATGCTTGTTCTGCTTTAAACATACTCATTTTGTTTTAAACATGCTTGTTTTGCTAACCTCCTCTCATTTACCCTAAGTGGTGTTTGCTAGGCTGGTGGCCATAGCTGCACCCATGGCTATCCTGGTGGTTTGTTGAAAGTAAAGCTTCCCAAACTGAAAAAGGCTGTTCATGAGCAATAACTTGAGTAACCTCCCTAGTGCTTCTGACTCTCTGAACAGGGCTGTGCGCATGTGGTTGTAAACCTCTGTGGTTGCTATGATACAATAATTGTGTGGAAGCACTGTATACAGGGCCACAACATTAATTGCAATGAGGGTGGTATCCATAGCTATATTGATGAACCTGGTTTTCCTCAAAAAGTCTAGAGAGTCAAGCACAGATACCCTATTATTCTATGGCAGGGGTTATATCTGGAGTGCTAGGTATATAGGGAAAGGTCTGGTAATGGAACCTCAACTAGCCATGTCTGGTTATGGGATGGGGGCAGTCCTGCATGTTTTTATTAGATTTGGGGATCTCAAAGAAGTTGAGAAGCTTGGGGAAGTGACTGTAAGGAATTCAAGGAATCTGTTGCTGATGAAACCTTCCTCATTGAGATGAGTCAGTTTAATGTGAGTACTCCCGAAGGCTACTTTAATTCTACTCAGTTTGGGAGGGCTATAAAAGTCATTACACCAAAGCATATTAAGGATTTTGTAGTAACAGTTTAAGGAGTCGTTAACTAGTATTCCTTCACCTTTATCCACTTTCATAACCCTTCTTGACTTATCCCTGTTAAGTTAGGCCTTTGTCATTCCTTATATGATGCTTGTTGTCCAATCCTGCCCATCACCACTTGTACACTCCTATCTGTGTCACTCCACTGTTGATCCCCTTTTGTGCCCATACTTACTCTGTCTCTATGTGCCTTTCTATATTTACTTCCTTGTGTGTGCTTCCTTCCCTTGTCCCTTTTTTCCCTTCATATGGCCCTGATACCACCCCACTCTTCCTTTCTTCTTTCTGTATGGAAAATGGGCACCAGTTCTGCAAAAACTTACCTTATTTCAAGTTTCCCATGTGTTTATGTGCATGTGAGAGTGTGTGTGTGTTCCACTGCTTGTTCTTGCCCATATTTGACTTACCTATCTGTTCCTAACACTCATCCATCAACCTGCTTAACTGAATAAACTACTGGAAACTTTAACAAGGTGTCTTTATTCCTCCCACAGAGAGAGTATCAGAGAGAGAGAGACTGAAAGTCTTCTAGATCTGCTAGCTAAACTTATTTAATCTGGACAAATCCTTTAAAATCTGCTTCTTGTTAGTCCTGTCACCTTCTGTGTCACAGGTGGGATACCAGACTTCACTCAAGCCCTCTGAATTCCCTCTTTTTCCTTCATTTATATGATGAACTGATTTGGCACTTTGCTGTGCTGGTCTTCTACAACCTCTCGCTGCATACCTGTTGCATCTTTGAGGCAGTTTATTGTGTGTATGAACACACATAGCATTACTATGCCAACTCAAATTATTTCTCAAATCATTCATGTGACTACACATAACATGGACTCATCACTATTGTTGTCATTACCACAGCCACAGTAATTTACTACACAGCCCTTTCTCTGACATGCAGGGATTATGCCTGCCCTGATATATAGCTAATCAGCAATGGACCACATCAGACTAAAATTACTGAGATATTTAGTACAATGCTGCACTGTTACAGATGTTTCGGAATGACACCTTATATTCTGTAAGGTATGTGCTATCATGTGTCATTTTATGTGGAATAAAATAAATTCTGTCTCCATTATAGGAAGGCCTTTTATGTCTTCCTTATCCACCATTTAAAACAGCTTGATTTTCAGTACTTTTCCTTTTGGAATGCTGTAGTGCTAGAGACTATTCATAAATGACTTTTTTATACTGCATGTAAACATTGAAGAATAATGAATTAGATTCCGTGCAGTTGGAAGTAACCTGGGTTAACAAGAAACAAGGTCTTCCCATCCATTTTGTACTGTTTTGTATAGCTAGAAAACTCTAGATGATGACAATGGTATCCTTTTAGCATATAGTCCTTTAACTTTAACAACATGTCAGATACTGTACCATGCAGGTGTATTTTGAGGAAGCTAAAGTGAATAGGTGTAAGGCCCAAATTGTTTAGGTGGGTTCAGAATGAACAGACAAAAAACAGACAGTGATAATAAGGAAAAATCTATTTGTAGAATTAGAACCTGTAAGATGGGAATTGCAGGGGTCATGATTGTATATAGTCCGTTTATAAGGTGCTCCTGTTATACATAAGGACATGTCAAAAGTACAGAGGCAATATGTTTGAGAAAGTCTCAATGCATGCAGGAGTGTTTATAGCCAAGGAACATGTGACTCCAGAGGAATTTAAATGAGCAGACAGGTTGATCCAGTAAGTCTCAGCAGGTCTTCAATGGGAAGAAATGCAAGAAAATACACTCTGAGGGATACACAGGCAATGAATTCAAAATGAACAGTGGGCTGAAGAAGCTTTGAATTTTTATAACCCCTAAGCTCGGCCATGTTAAAAAGTATGAAATCACATTGTTATGGTCAGCTAGAATTTTCATAGCTAATGCATGGAGTCAAGGAAGCTGAGCAGAGAGATAGCAGAAGACAGAAACAGTGGAAGTAGTGGAAACAGAACTGTAAAGAAAGACTGATTCAGTTGGACATATACATCCTGGAGAAGGGAAGGAGAAGGAGGGGGTGAGATACGACACAGCACATTGGTCTGTAAAGGAAGATATGATGATGATAATACTAAAAATGAAGGATAAGGGTTTACAATGGAGACGATGGTAGCTTGTGGACTGCAGACATTTTAAAACAGATGAAATTAAACTGATAATGGAGAGGGAGATAAAACTGAACTGCACTACCTGTAGTCAGTGGGTAGATGCCAATAGACATTTAAGAGGGAGTGAAGCATATGATGGTGGAACCAGGGCATATGTAGTAGACAGACAACAGCTTAGAGGTCAGCTGCAACTGTAGGACAGAATAGATGGGCACTGCCTGTTTCTCCTCATACCTACACATCTGCACTATAAGAAATGAGCACTATACAAATAAAGCACCATGAAAGTTAAATGTTTTATACATATTACATAAACTCATCAACATTTCTGAGAGTTGAAGGATCCTATAACTAACATTAAAAGATTATCTCAGATTTTCTAAATTAATATGAATAAGAAGAAATTGCAAAATATTTACACAGCTTTTTCAAAATAAGCCATATGAAATAATCTCTGAGCAGGCTGCACAAAAAAAAACTTTATTAAAAAACACATATATAAGCACTGAGACAGAAAATGTGAGTTTAACCTTAGGAGTATTATGGAATAAGATCAGCTTATCAAAAATGTATATCAGTTTCAGTTTCATTAATGATGTTATAATCTGATTGTTAAAAAGCAAATATAATTGTATGCTGGCCTCTGGAAAAATACAGCTTCATAAGCTGGAATTACTGCTGTGTCTCAACTGTATTCATTTAATATGTAACAAGGAAAAAGTAAGTGTTGTATGATTAGAGGCATGTTAGTTACTGTAAAAGAAATGTGTTAGCCTGACTCCACCAGGCTAGAAGTGTGTTGTTGCTAGGAAAGGTTTGAAACATCTAAGATCAGAAAACTAAACCACTTGAAAGCAGGTGGGTCATGTATAGGAAGGTGTTCATGTGAAGTCCAAGGCAAAAATCACGAGGGATGAGTACATTTGCAAAAGTCTTTGATTTGTTAAGTCACTGTAAATGTAAAGGTTTGCATGGATGGTTTGATAAAAAAGTGTGTAAACGATGTAGATTTTCTGTGTTCAGAGAGACTGATTTACCAACTGCTATGAATATTGTATCCCAGTGCTGTAAATAAAAATTTCTGTTTGCACATCCTGAAGTGTTGTTCCTGACTGAAGGAATATGAGGTAAATTCTCAATGTTATTTATTTTTGACTTTAACATTTTGGTGCCATGACTCGGATCTCAACTTTGGTATTGCTGCAAGGCAGTTCTAGAATAGGGCCCATCACAGATTTTCTGTGAATTCCACACTGCTTTGTATGGAATAGTCAGATACTCAGATGTGTAGCTATTCATGGTGTGCAAACACACTAGCCTTAGCAGGGAAATTGTTTTGTAAGTGAAAATGGTTGGTTTATGTTTTTGTTTCTCTCTTTTAGACAATTTTAGCAAAATGTAGAATAAGTGAATGACTATGTTTTTGTTTGACTGAGTTGTTTGTAAGGTATACAAAGTAATAGTGGGAGGACCCTACAGCAAATGAGAATAATAAATGTATGTGCACATACAGTAAAGGACAAATTAACACAAGGAAGCACCTTGTGTTGAGGCAAGTAACCTCAGGATTGAAAGGTAAGAGGTATGAAAGATGTTTTATTCTGTCAATGTATGAATGTATGACAGAAAGAAAAAGAGAAAAAAAAAGTTAAAAGTTAAAGTTAAAACAAGTTCATGAGCCAACTGCATGATTGTGACATAGACTGTAAACTGCTTAAACAAATTCATGAGCCCGCAGCATGATTGGGATCTAGACTATATAACAAGTTCATGAGTCCACAGCTTGATTGGGATGTAGACTTCAAATTCATGAGCCTAGATCATGATGGGACATAGAAGTATGCATTGTTAAAATAAATTCATGAGCTCATAGCATGGTGGGACTTACATCTGATTGTATGGATTCCAATGACAATGCTGGAGATGTAACTCAAGCTCATGCCAGGGTGAAAGCAAGTTGGTATTTTGGGTAAAGACTGATTGAAACCTCTCCTCTGTTGTTGCACACTGACACAGTTCTTACCCTTCCCTCCCTGTATGGTGTGGGGATTATTATAGTTATTTTCTGTCTTTTGACCTGCCAGGATCCAGGATTTGTAAGGTAAGCCTGACATTTTTTATATGTATAAAATAAGAAAATAAGAGCAAAGATAAGCAAGCAAGATCAAATCCCTGAAAAGGGAACACCTGCATATTTTATGTATTTTAATTATGGGAAGAAAAGTTGTAAATATTTGCATGACTGGTTTCAGCTTACTAAGAATTGGTCTGGTGGGGTATTTCCATTAAATGGAACTTATGATAAGACTAAATTGCTGACATTAAGAGGTATTTTGGAAGACAAGAAAAGAAAAGTAAGTGGGGAACAAATGACTGCATGTTTTTGTTGGTACAGTTAAGCACTTAAAAGGGAAAGAGTCAGTATTAAGAGGGTTGCAGGATGCTAATAAGAAATTGTTGCAACAGGTAAAAGAGGTTAAAAAGGCAGTACAGACCAAAAAAAGGATCCCTTTATCCTATCCTAGCAGGTTTGGAACAAACTGAAGATCGCTAAAAAGCACAAACTTCTGAAGAGGATGATGATCCTCCAGTAGCTACTGCACCCCCACCCCCCATATGCGCAGGTATGGATAGCTCCAGTTCAAGACTCTATTGTTTCTCAGACCCCTACCATTCAGTCTACTGTCCATTGGACACCGAGGTCACATGATACTGCTACAGCTTAGACTAGTTCCTCTGTTCCGTCTTCATCTTCTGAAGAGGCATCTGCAGCCAAGGGGGGTTCTTCCTATCCTTCTCAGATAGCTTCTACTTCCCCAACAAGGGCATTAGTATTTGACACTCCTGTATCTCACCATACACAATCACATGACAGGGTATAACAGGAGATTGCAACCTCTAAAGAGGAACGTTTTGCACCTCTCAGGGGCATAGGAATTGCTAGAGGATTTAGTAAAAGTGCTGGTTGAGGGGAACAAGGTGCAGCTGGTTGGCAACAGCGAGCTGGCAGTGCCCTTCCAGCTTCATCTAATACATCTTGCTTTAATTGTGGAAAATCAGGACATTGGAGAGGGGCATGCCCACACAAGCAAAGGCAAAGTGTCCAAGATACTTGGACTGAATGGCAACCAAACTATAATAATTCAGTTCCACCCCCACCTCCTCACATTGGAAGGAGTCAGGAAGCTCCATACTGACTAGGTCAAGGAAATAACACAGAAGTAAATCTTTAACCCTCTATGCCAATAAATCAAAATGGGCCCTACATTAAGATGGAAATAAATTCAAAGAAAACTCCATTTCTGGTGGACACTGGAGCCACTAGGTCAGTGTTAAAAATTACTTCAGATAGTCAAATACCAGTATCAAAGCAAAGAGTAAAGGCAGTCAGTGTGACAGATGCTACTGTTACGTATTGTGTTTCAGAACATATCCCCATTTCTCTAGGTCCGATCGAAGAAAGGCATTCTTTCCTTTTGAGTACTACTGCACCAGTAAATCTGCTAGGAAGAGATTTGTTATGCAAGCTAGGTTGTACTATTTACTGTACCCCAAAAGTGGTGTATCTGGATATTCCAACAGAATCAGACGGCCAAGTATTGGTAGTTTTAGCAGAACCTGAGGGACAGCCTGTTGGAAGCATATAGGCAAATGGAGAGTTACTACCACAGGTACCTGGCAACTTATGGGCTAAACATGCAAATGAAGTATGTATAATAAAATCAGCAGAACCAGTAAAAATAAAATTAAACCCATCAAAACTTCTCTCTAGAGTTCCAAAATATCCACTAAAGTCAGAAGCATAGCAGGGACTCAAACCTGTAATTCAGTCTTTGATACAGCAAGGAATAATAATACCAGCTAAAAGCCCTTGTAATACTCCTATCAAAAAGCCAGGAAATTATACAAGATTTAAGTGCTGTAAATAATGCAGTATTGACTACTTTTCCTGTTGTTCCAAATGCAGCAACAATACTGATTTGCATATCACCTACAGCTAGTTACTTTCCAGTATAAGATTTATGTTCAGCTTTCTTTTCTCTGCCTATTCACCCTGAGAGTCAGTTTCCATTTGCTTTTACTTATCACAGACAGCAATATACCTGGACATGGTTGCCAGAAGGATATACTGAATATCCTTCATTATTTTCTAAAATTCTGAAAAAGGATTTAGAGAATGTGACATTTCTGGGTGAGTCTGTGTAAGTACAATACATAGATGATTTACTAATGGCATCAAATTCCTTTCAGCAATGTCAGCAGGGTACTCTGCATCTCCTGACTATCCTTGCAGAAAAGGGATACAAGGTGTCTAGAGGAAAAAACTGCAATTGTGGTCACTTCAGGTACATTATCTTGGTCATTTAATATCTCAGGGTAGCAGGCAAGTGTTACCATCTTGAATTGAGGCAATATCTAAGGCCCAACGTCCGACTGCTCAGCGACAGCTTAGATATTTCTTAGGTATGACAGGATACTGCAGACAGTGGATCCCTAACTATGCAGAAATTGCCAGACATTTGACAAATATTTTAAAGCAGGATATACCAGAGCCTCTCCTTTGGAATAGTGAAGAGGAAAATTAATTTCAGAATTTGAAATAAGCTTTAGCTACTGCCCAGCTTTAGGGTTACCAGACTATGATAAGACTTTTTTTTTATTCTGTCATAAAAGAAATGGATTTGCTCAAGGAGCACTTGCACAAAAACATGGGGACAGCTATCGTCCATTAGCTTATTACAGAATGGCACTTGATTCTGTTGTGAAAAGTTGTTCACCCTGTCTAAAGGCTGTTGTCGCTGCTGCCATTCTAGTTAATCTTGCACAATCGCTGGTGCTTGGGCATGATCTCACAGTAGCTGTTCCTCATTGTGTATCATCTGTTTTGCTTAAAATTAAAACTCAACCATTCTCAACTGCATGTCTAACTAAGTATGAACTTATGTATCTTTCTCATCCATCTATTTCTCTCATCTGCTGTCATGTTCTAAATCCTGCATTTCTGTTGCATACTGCTGAGGATGGTGAAGAGCATAATTGTGTGTGTGTAACTAACTATTTGCTTTCTCCTAGGAAGGACTTAAAGGACACTCCTATACCCAATGCTGACTTGAACTTGTTTGTGGATGGTCCTGTGGAAGAAATCAAAGAGGGCAATTGGCTGCAGGAATAGCCGTCTGCACTGAAGAGACAATATTGTAGTAAACAAAGATCTGAGGGTGTTCACTCTGCTCAAATAGCTTAGTTAGTGGGTTTGCAAAAAGCCTGCGAGTTAGTCAAAGACAAGGTGGCCAATATTTTTACAGACAGCCATTATGCTTTTGGGTTGGTACATAATTTTTAGGCAACTTTGGAAAGAGAGATGGTTTTTGACCTCTTCAGGAAATCAAACTAAAAATTCAGGCCACATAAAATCATTGTTAGATGCACTTTTGCTACATAAGAGACTGTCTGTAATCAAATGTGCACATCAAAAAGGCCTAGATGTTATAACAAAGGGTAATAATTTAGCAGACCAAGCTGCTAAACAAGCAGTAGTAGATTGCTGTAAAGATCTTTATATGTTAACTATAACAAACTACAACAGGAATGATGTGTTTGATTTTGAAAAATTGTCAGCCTTTCAAGCTGAAGTGTCACAGGGAGATGTTCTGACATGGGTCAAGGATGGATATATAAAATCCTCTGATGGCATATGGCGACATCCGGATGGCCAACTGGTGACACCTGCCTCTTTGCTACCTTACCTGGTAAGGGCACATCATCTCCTGGCCCATACAGGTAAGACAATTTCATGCCCCTCATGTCTCCTCTTTGATACTTCAGTATGCACAAAACTGTGGTATATGTCAAGAATATAATGTAAGTAAAAATGGCAACAGTAAGACTGCATGTTTACCTCCACCCTGGGGAACGTTTGCTAACAAAAAGCTGGACTTCATTCAGATGCCTAGGACTAATAATTTGCAATTTATTTTGGTGGTGGTGTGTATGTTCTCAGCATGGGTGGAAGCTTACCCATGTCACAAAGCTGATGCAGTCACAGTAGTGAAAAAACATCTATATGAATTCATACCAAGATTCAGTATACCATGTACTATCATTAGTAACCAGGGAACACGTTTTAATAATTCCTTAGTAAAGGAATTGTATAAAGTTTTAATACTAAGTTGAGTCTTAACTGTCCCAACCATCTACAGTCATCTGGAAGAGTGGAAAGGGTAAACAGGACCCTTAAAAACAAAATTTTGAAGATTTGTGCTGAAACCCACTTAAAGTGGCCCAAATTCCTCCCCTTAGCATTAATGAGTATGAGGGCCTCACTGAATGCCACTGGGAAGATGAGTTCATATGAAATATTAATAGGAAGACCCATGGCCCTTCGAGCTACCACTCCCATGGAAAATGCCGATTTAACTTTGTCAGATGATGTTATGATTTCTTATTGCCAGAAACTCCTTTGTGTTTTGCAGCACTATCATTGAACAGTAAAAACAGCACTACCAAAACTTCCTGACCAGCCCTGTCATCAACTACAACTGGGTGATTTGGTTTACGTCAACATTTTCCAGAGGAAAAATGGCCTCAGCCCAAGGTGTAAAGGTCCTTTTTAAGTCCTGTTCACAACCTTGACTGCTGTTCATTGTGCAGGACTTCCAACATGGAGCCATTCATCTCATTGGAAGAAGACCTACCATCTGGGGACCCCAGATGAATCATTGCAGCCAACAGAGGGAGATTGAGGTGTGACAGAAAAATCATTTGCTCAGTGAGGAAGTCAACTTTAGTAGCAGAACATGATGAATCCAATGACAACAGGTACCCTAGCTTTGTTTTTGCTGCTGTTTCCTTCTATAAACTGGTCAAGAGAAAACAGTTTCTTGCTGGTTCTTTGGCAATATGACAGAAATTTAAATATAACAAACTGCTGGATATGTTCACATATACGTCATCATTCTAAGGCAGGGATTCCTATGATTCCCATCCCTGCATCACAGGTGTCATTTGAAAAGGACCTTAATAACATCAGTCTAACCTGGTGTAATATGACTGATTTTTCAACTTGCTACCACACATCATGGAGACACATGTTATTCCAGAAATGGAACTGTACCAGTAGGAAAAATGAAATGTAATGACACCAGGCATGACTCTTTTCACTTAAAAAGTTATGACTGGAGGCATGACATCGGCATGATAATAAGTGACCGTTACTACATCTGTGGTGATCATGCTTACCACTGGTTGCCTACAAACTGGTCTGGATGTTGCTTTGTAGGCTATATTACTCCTGCTATTCAACATTCTAAAAACCCACCAGCAGGTAGACTGAGGAATAAGTGAGCAATCCACTGGGCAGAGCAAGTATTTTAGGACTTTAATCCTGGTATGGAGTGCAAAGGACAATGCTTGAAATCACCATGCTTGCTCAAATTCTACAGGAGGTAGCCAACGAAGCTTCACACCACATCAGGATATCAATCAAGAAATGACTGAAATGAGAACTGTGGTGTTACAGAATCAAATGGCACTTGATATAATGCTTGCTGCAAAAGGGGAGTTGTTGCTGTTCATATATTAGTGACTATCATGATGAACAGGAAAAACTGGCAAATTTCATGGAGCAATGGGCCAAAGATTTAGACAACACATCAAAACATTGGACACTTTTTGGTTAGTTGGGCAATATTTTTGGTAACCTGGGAACTAGCATAATCCATGATATTGTCATTGTACTTTTTATTATATCTGTGATCATTTTGGTATTTTCTATTTTGAAGACTGTAATAATAAGATGTTTAACCTCACCTGCACATGAAATGCACTGCACATACTAATCAATGACAGTTCTATTTTTACAGACAATGATTATTATGATGCTGAAGCTTATTTTATCAAGTTAAGAAAAATAAAAATCTAATTGCATGTATGGTATGACACTGATAGTGTCAAAGGGGGGAAACTGTTAAGGAATAAGATCAGCTAAACAAAAATGTATATTAACTTCAGTTTAATTAAAGAGGCAATAATTTGACTGGTAAAAAGCAAATATAATTGTATGCAGGGCTGTGGAAAATGTGGGGAATGGTATTAAAGGCCTTGGCCAGATCAAGGTAGGCTGTATGAACCATCTTGCCTTCATCCACAGCTCTGGTGACTGACTCAAAAAAGTTGACCAGGTTGAGTAGGCATGATCTACCCTTCACAAAACCAAACTGTGTGAGATCCAGAGTTTGGAGGTTCCCTATATCTTTGTTTATTAGGTCCATGATGATGCATTCCATAGCTTTGCATGTCAGACTTGTCAGGCTAATGAGGCGATAGTTCCCAGGGTCTGTAGCCACTCCTCCTTTGTGGAGAGGGATGACTGTTGCAGTGCACCATTCAGTAGGAACAAAATCTGAGGTAAGGCTGTGATTGAACAGGGCACACAGGTGAGGTGCCAGTTCACTCTGTAGTTCATGTAGAACACAGACAGGGATATTGCCAGGTCCCATAGAAGCTGTATTCTTGACCTTGGACAGTGCTGTTTTAACTTGTGCAGCAGCAATACTGGGTGCCTGGCAATCTACTGGTATTGTGATTGGTCCTTTGGTGGGGGAGAGAGAGTGGTAAAGTTGGCAATGAATATGTCAGCTAGTATATTGGCAATATCTGTTGGCTCAGTATAGGAGGTGCCATTGTGCAACAGCTCCGAGCAAATCTGGGTATTGCCATGGAGATTCTTTACATAACTATAGAAGGCCTTGTGGTTGTCTTTACTATTTGCTGCAATTCTGTTTTCATAGCTAGCTTTAAAGGATTTGATGAAGGATCTCAACTTTTTTTTTGAGGCTGATAAGGGAGTTTTTCCAGTCTTGGGACTTCACCTTATTTCTCATCAGTTTCCTCCTTCTGTTGTAGAGTTTGTTTATGGCAAAGGACCACCAGATCAGCTTCCTTTTTTTAGAGGAGAGCATATTGGTTCTATTGGGTATGGCAAGATCCATGCATTTGTGTACGTGTTTGTATAGGGTATTAGTATATGATTTGGCAGTCATGCAGCTGTTCTCCAATTGCATGGGTGCTGTAATGTTAACCTCCTCTGTTTTTATGTGCCCAAAGTTAGCCTTGTAGAAGCTTTTCATGGTTGTTACCTTTGTGGGGTTGGGGGGGTGGGAGGGATGTGGATTTCCAAAGTGATTAGTTTGTGGATGGATCTAACCAGGGAGAAGCTGACTATTGGTACAGAGCAGTGGTCACCCATGTTAGTAATGACCAGGTCAAGGATTTTGCTACCTCTGGTGGAGGTAAGAATGAGCTGGTCCAGGGCATTGGAATTAATGAATTCCAGGAAATGTTGGGCAAGTGTATTGGTACATGAGTAGTTTTCCCAGTTAATGGAAGGGTAGTTGAAGTTGCCCAGTATGGGAGTGTTAGGTTGGTCTCTAACATTCTCCAGGGTGCTTAGGAATATGGAGTGTGAGCCTTGGGTATGATTGGGGACCTATATCAGGCTATGACCTGAATCATTGACTTAACCAATGTTAGCTGCACCTGAAGTATCTCTGATGCATCATGTTGGGCTACCAGTCTGGAGGTGTGCGCATCCTTTATGAATATAGAAACACCACCACCTTTGGAGCTTTGGTCCAAGTTCTGGGGCCAAAAGGTATGGAATGAGTTATAACCTGGTAGTGTAAGTTACATTCTTTGTTCTGTGTAAGTCAGCACATTCAAGCACATCTGCATTTAGTTCATTTTGAAAAAATAGTCCATCTGCACTAGGAAAAAGTGTTTTGTAAAACATTTGAATTGATTTCAGCCTTAATTCATTTCAAACGAATTTCCTTCAACACAAATATAACTCTGTGTCAGCACATACTGTATTCTACCTGGAAGTGTAACCTGTAATTTAAGATTGCAATACATTTCGTATAAAGAAGAAGAATATATTTCTGAAGATTACCACTACAAAACAATTTCATTGGAAATTCTTCTAAAATGTAATATTATATTTATCGGATCACAAGCCAAGATTTATACATTATGTAATCACCATTCACCTTTGCAGGTGCTGTTAAAGTCTCTCTCAATGGTTGTATAAAACATTGTCTTTATTGCATTCTGGTACTATGTATACTCGGTGTGTGCAACATTACCAGAATAATCCTTTTTTACTTGTAGCTACTTTTCAGAATGTCACACAGTACCTTTCAATTCTCCTATATTCTGGTCCATTGTTTTTGTCCTACCCCATAAATCTCTGCAATTTTTTTTTTTTTTTTTTTTTGCACTGCCTTACAATGTTCAGAAACCTCTTAACCAATCAATCTATAAGTTCCTCATTACCAGGGTGAAGGCCGGTAAGTATAAGATATTATTTAAGCAGCTATGAGGGACAGTAAGAGAATTGTGTGATGCTATACCATCCTAATGTGCATAACTGCATTGTGAAAGGAAGGGGGTTTGCAATGGGCTGGCCACACTGGATGACTCTCTTTTTCTACAACAAGTGCTGTCAGCAAGCAGCCCTGTCCCACTTCTTTAACATGGGAAGTGATTTCCATGGTCTCCATCAAAGATTCCTCACTACCATGCCCGTTCTCCAAGTATCTGCACCCAACACTCTCCCAGGAGAAGTAAGTATGTCAGACAAATTCGGTCCTCCTGCTCCCCATCTATTACCTGGCTCCACCATAGCAGAGACCACTAATCAAGCCCTGCCACTTGGGTTTCAGTCAGGGTTCCATCCCTTTTGGTCATAAAGCCATATACTCATTACATTCTTTTTCATTTATTTTCTTCTCTAATAATCTTTCCATGCAAATTTATTTGACTCCCTGGTCTGTTCAGCAAACTGGCTTAGTTGAGCTTTTCTCCTTAATCTGTCCATCATCTACACCAGGACTGTCCAATTTTTTTGTCTCAGGAGCCACTTATCATATATTTCAGTGGCCACTTACCATACTTAGCAAGGTATGGGGGGTCATGCATGTATCAGTCCATTCAAAACAGGGCCACTTACCATACTTGGCAAGGTATGGGGGGTGATGCATGTATCTGTCCATTCAAAACAGTTTGTTGCAGAACATACCAAAGGCCAGATAAAATGCTTTGGTTGGCTGGATTTTGCCCCTCAGGCTACCTGTCAGACACCCCTAATCTATAGTAACCATCATGACTTCACACCAGATGGTTTCTTGCCATTCATTGAAACAATATAGTGATTTATTTAACACCAAACCATGAAGTCATGGAATTCTGCTGTCAGGCCATTCAGGGTAATGCATAATTTCCCCTCACCACATCATCTGTGTGAAAATAGTCTCATTTCTGTTCAGCTCTGTGTCACCATTTCACATTACCTATGGAATCATGCTAAACAATAAGATAAATCTTTTTTATCTCTTTAGGGCCTCTGATGTAGAAAAGTAGAAAAACACTCACCAGTGTCCTAGCCAAATTCTATACTATAACTTTAACTACTGCATTGTAACTTATATGAAAAATATCCACTGGTCAAGGGAATCTACCCAGTCAAAAAAATAAAGGAAGAAACATTCTAATAAGTGTAACATCCCAAGAACTGAAATCAAAGTTAGATACTGAAAAAAATATTCTGACAATGTCATGCTGAATTCAGTTTCTGAAACAAATAGTTTGCTGGCACTTACACAATCATGTTTCAGATGCAGATATAACATAGTGAGCTTTAAACCCTGGATATTAAGTCTGTCTCAATGGTTGCACAAACATCTGATTACTGGAATTTGAAGAGTATATGAAAGCTAAATGTTTTTCTTTTTTAAAGTGCTTTTTCTTTATCAACCTTCCAGTCATTAAGCCTTCTCCCATTAGAAATGAACTCATTCATTCTGTAGAGGAGGGGATCTTCCCTCAGATCTGCTAAGGCATGAGCCATCTGAAAGGGGCAATCATCCAGGCAATCCTCAGGGAGTTTGTACTCTTGCTAGTGTCCCATTTGTGAGAGCATTTATATGAACGATCTTAACCTTTCTCCTTTGGTGGACATGACACATACATTATTGAATAGTTTACCGGTGTCCATCTAACCACTCATGCATACTCCCCAGGACACAGTCATCCTGGGCCAACATTACTGGCTTGTGTAGTCACACCCACACCTTCTGCTGCACTGTCTCCCTTCCTATTGACTTTACTCCCATCCTCCAAATGGTATCATATATGGGAGTAGTGGCACAAAGTCTGTGAAGGACTCTGTCCACTCTTCCAAAATAGGCATGTTCATCCTCCCATGTCATGCCACCAAACAGTTGGTCTGCTAATTGAACCTGGTTAACTGGGATCATAGTCATGGATGTATCCATTTATTCAAACAGCATAGCTTAAATGTAAAACTTTGCATTAGGCATTGCACTTTTGTTTGTGTCTCATTCTGGCTTTTTTCAGCTTTTTAGTTTTCTGCCATTTTTGATCTATTCATCCATGCAAATTGTCATATGAATTTATATTTCATTGCCAGAAAATATTGCTATTAACTAAGTAAGTTGATGTTCTTTACATAGTTATATTATATAGATAGAGAATCATTTTTTCAGTGAGTCAATTAATGCAACAGTAGGTCGCTTACACCTTGACTGTAGAATGGACTTAATCATTAACAAACGGTACTTTGCCTTCTCTCCTTCCTTTTATCTTAGTCAGTTTGTAGGAAACTGACTGACTTTTCCCCTGAAACCTTTAACTATAGACTCTCTGCCATCAACTGGTCTTTCCTAAAAACTTGCATGTTCAATGATGCTGTTACTAAATTCAACCACATTTTCCTTGATGTCCTAGACTCTTTTGCCCCAACTCACAAAATCAGAATCCAATCTAATTTCGCATGCATAAAAGAGATGCTCTATGGAAAAATGGCAAACCACTAAAACTCCCACCTTTCTCTAAGGTTATAAGTAATTCAGAAATCATGTAAAAATGTATTATTTTGGATAAATGCCAATATTTCACTAAATTTCAAAGCTCTCACCCAAATGATCCCAAAATATTCTGAAGTACTATCAACTCCCTGCTCCACACTGGTTCTCCTACCATCCCTTAACCCTTTCCCTTATCACTCTCCCCTCTGAAACTGCAGATTTCCTCAACAAACACTTCATAGACAGCATCTCTAAACTCCTACCCTCTGGTAACTCTGCTCATCCCAACTCTTCTGTGTCACCTTCACCTCCCCTTAAACCTCTATGCTCCTCTGTCATTCAGCTTTTTACCTTGCAACTTGTTTCTGCTAAATATATCAAATCCCTGCTTCTTAAACTAAAACCATGCTCTCCTTCCACTGATAAACTCTCCCCTCAATTTTTGAAAATTGCTGCTGACTCTACTGCATATCCTGTATCTATCTTAATCAGCCATTCCATTCAGGAATCTACCATACCGGAAATATGGAAATCCTTCTATACCCTTCCTTTGCACAAAGGTGGCAACTCTGTTGAACCCTCTAGCTATAGACCAATTGCTATTCTCTCACTGCTCTCTAAGATCTTTGAAAAATGTATACATACTCAACTACTGTCCTATCTCATTCATGAAAATTTCCTGAGCCCCTTGCAACATGGTTTCTGCCCTAAGCACAGTACCTTGCCTGCCTTACTATCCTTTACTCAAAAGGTTGCAGAAGCTAGGGACAACAACTTCCTCATCTTCTGTCTATTCCTTGATCTCTCTAAAGCCTTTGAAACTGTGTCTCATCCCATCCTTCTTAACAAACGCTCAGACCTAAACCTCTCTCCTTCTACTCTTGGCTGTTTCCAATATTACGTTGCTGGCAGAAAACAAGCTGTTAGATGGCAGCAGGCTTTCTCACCCTTCCTTGGTGTTCAAACAGGAGTACCCCAAGGCTCCAAACTTGGACTGTTCCTTTTCAACATTTTTCCCAACAACCTACATTCATCCTGCAGCCTCTCATCTGTATTACAATATGCATATGACTCTACTCTCTTATCCAGCTCCAATACTATCTCTGAACTGCACACACTAACACAGAATTCCTTTATCTCTGTTGAAAAATGGCTCAGAAATAATCAACTAATCCTTAACCCAAAAAAAAAACTCAACTCCTTCTCTTCCTACGTCAGACACTCTCACACCTTAAATCCAACTTTTCACTTTCCTCCCTAGATGGCACCACTGTCTCCCCTGCCTCACACACCAAACTCCTTGGGGTAATAATTGATGACCGACTAAAATTTGACTTGCACATACAACAGGCCATCAAAAAAAAACACCCAAAACTTGGACTACTTTATAGGAACAAAACATTCTTCACTACTGCCACTAAATATATTCTTGCACAGGCATTTCTCTTACCTAGTCTTCTATATGCTTCCCCCATCCTTACCAATATCCAAACTACCTCAATGCAGAAAGTGGAACAAACATACAACAAAATTGCCAGATTTATTCTAAACCAAACACTTTCGTCGCATCACTGCCTCTCACTAAACAAACTTCAGTGGCTGGAATTTCTGCATCTCCTCCTACAATTGCAACTCCAGACTACCTTTTCCATACTCAACATCCCCTCTGCCTGCCCTGCTCTCACCTCCCATGTTACTCTCTCCCCTCTGGCCTCTCCGGAGTGCTGATCACCATCTTCTCTCAGTTTATAAACCCAAAAGTAATATTGGCAAACTACTTTACAAACACTGTGTTTCACTAAATTGGAACAAACTCCCTCTTCATATTAGATCCAACCTTTCCTTTTTGTGTTTTAAAAAAGGAGATTAAATCCCACCTACTAAACTTGAAATTATGCTGTTGCCTTGACCACACAGTCATAGTCTGTCCTATTATATATCCTATTGCATCTCCTAGCTTTCTTTCTCTGTTAGTAACTTCTGCTTAAACTAACTGCCTAAACCCTCAGCTCTACTACTATAGCCCTACTATATCCCCTTCCTTTCTCTCCCCCCTCCCATTCTCCACACTATTTATTCCCCCACCTCCTATCAATGTCTGTACAGTTTTCTTCTTTTGAACAATGATTATCTTTTTTATTTTTAGTCTTATATGTAGTAAATTTACACCACTGCTGTCAGTGCAACCCTTAATGTTCATACTTTTTTCTTTTGTTTTTCTCTTTACAATTAATTTCGTATTTGCATTGTTATTTTTAATAGTTTTTGTCCTGTATGTTTATCTTTCCTTATGTTAGCTGGAGCTCTTTTCCCTTAGATCTCCACTGAAAATGGGTTGCTTACTATCAATGCAATGCAAATAGTTAATAACCTTTTCTTTTTTTACAATTATTTTGTATTGTGATTGTTATTTAATATTTGTATATTGTCACTTTATCTTTACTTATGTTTGATGGGGCTTTTCCACTCGGGTCTCCACTGAAAATGGATTTGTTTGCAAACTCAGTTGAAGTAACCTGGTTAACAAATGTGAAATAAATAAATAAATGCATACATAAATCTGCTTGTAACTCTCTTTATTTGTCTCTCTCTCTTTCTCTCTCTCACTCTCTCACTCCATATGTCAATATTCACAAACTGTGCTACTGTTCTGATCAGATCAATTGTGCCATCTGCATGAAGTTGCTGCAATCCACTTAAAGACAGAAGCAAATTAATGCAGTTCTAAATATATTACCCTGATACGTTTTGGTCTTGCGCTCTTATTAATGTTGCAGTGCATCATAGAGCTAGTGGATAAAAAAGGTTTCCAGTTTAGAAAGCTCTTGAGTAGTACTGTCATAATTATGAAGTTTTCCATGTTAATAGACATTATCTAGTATCTGAAGATTAGATATCCACATTTGCTTGTCACAAAAGACTTAATTCATTACAAATTAGTTGCATAGGCAGATGCTTGTGAAATGCCTTACTCTGCATTGACAGATGCAGCTGACATTTTGCTTGATGATGACAAAAATTATGTTTTGCTACTACCCAGATCACATTTGCTATTACTGTAACTGTTGAATATTCTAAGCGTAATATTTATGGTTTACAAATGTGCATTTTTCTTTAGATTATTGCAACATTAGTACTTCTATCTTGTGTTCGTGAGGAGTTTTGTCCATGTTGCCATCAATGCAAAAAAAGAAAAGAAAAGAAAAAGTCCATCAAATCTGAATTCATATGAAATTGTTAGCTATAAGATTAAAGTGGTTTGCAGTTAAAAATCCAGTAAACAATAAAGCACTATGTCAGTAAAGCAATGGAAATGACAACACAACTTAATGTGCTGCTAGTTCCTAGACAAAAGCAGCACACCAATAGCAGGACATTCATGACATAACCTTTTGCAGCTGTCTGTTGCTCAGCAAGACAAAACATTTTAATTTTGTTGGAACCACACAAAGGAATATGCATATATATTTGCAATATAGCCCTCACAATCTACAGAGGTTCGTCAGTGGTAGGTCTGAGAGATAGCCTATGGTGTATGCACCAAAGATTGCATACTCTGTCATATATGGCTATGTGATTCTTAAGCCACCTTTAATGATGCAATGAAAGAATAGCAAGCAGTGTAGATCCCAGGAGATAGATGTGAAAACAAAAGCTTGTCTTCTTGCTAATTTTAATGAAAATTCATCCACTGAATACTTTACATTAATCAAACCTGTTTGGTTAGAAACTTGTGTCAGGATCCATTCAAAATTCAGCTTAATAAAATAATGTATTTGTGGGATTGTTCACTTCCCAATGATTAATGCAGATCTAGCACTGCTTCACTGCTACCTGACTGGACCATCCTGAAAGGTGTGGATGCTTATGTTCTCATTGGTGCACAGTCTGAAAGATAAGTGCTGAACATCTACAACTTGTGACATTTGAGATGACTATCATCTTAAAATAGCAGTTCAAGAAAATACTGAGCAGTTCAGAAAAAACAATCATGTGAGTACTAATACATGCGTGTGTGTGTGTGTGTGTGTGTGTGTGTGTGTGTGTGTGTGTGTGTGTGTGTGTGTGTGTGTGTGTGTGTGTGTGTGTGTGTGTGTGTGTGTGTGTGTGGGTGTGTGTGGGTGTGTGTGTGTGTGTGTGTGTGTGTGTGTGTGTGTGTGTGTGAGTGTTTGTGTGTGTGTGTGTTTGTGTGTGTGTGTGTGTGTATGTGTGATGTGTGCTGGTGCATTTATGAGAGTGTGTGTGTGTGTGTGTGTGTGTGTGTGTGTGTGTGTGTGTGTGTGTGTGTGTGTGTGTGTGTGTGTCTGTCTGTGCTGGTGCATTTGTGAATGTATGTTCTTGTGTGTGTATGTGTGTGTGTGTGTGTGTGTGTGTGTGTGTGTGTGTGTGTGTGTGTGTGTGTGTGTGTGTTTGTCTAAACTTGTGTCTGAGTACACTTGTCTGTGTTTGCTTTCATAGGTCTAAGGCTGTCTGTCATAGTGTAGAGTTGAAACTCACATCACCTTTGTTTTAAGTGATATATGAAACAGAAGATTGTGTAGAAAGGCAATTCAGTGAATATCATCAAATTAGTTTACCATCACACTTCCTGTATTGTTAGGCTATATGATGTGTCAGGTGTGCATGTAGTACAGTTTACTACAGAAGTGACAGACTGTTGTAGACTACATTTTATTCATTTTTGTTAATGTGTATGTCTATGTGTTGCAGTAATGAAAAACAAAATGATTATCAGTGAAAAGATTTCATGCTATTCTTTTCCCCCTTATTCTGTTATACAAATCATAGAAGGTACTTTTTAATGCAAGTGAATTTACAACTTTATAGATTTTTAGATTTGTTATAGTCATGAGTCTTGCACATGCCTTCATTTACTCACTTCCCCACATAAGTTAGACAATGTAGTTAAATTCAGTGAATATGCACAATAAGTGTAATATATGCCTGCAAATGCTGAGGTGCATAACTGAACTTATTGATATTCAAAGCCAGATGTATATTTCTTATTAAGTCCCTGAGGCTGAGCATCAGCTGCCACCACTACTTCTCTGCATTCACCAAGTCTACCGACCAATGTTACCAGCCAGTATGGAGATCAAGAATGCTGCTAGGAAGTGTGTCATAACTCCAGCAGCCCATGGTAGCCTGGTGAGCTCTAATATGGTTACTTTTATGAGGTGCTTGCACACTTCCTTCCATGCACAAACTCCTACCTGAAAAGTATATTGCCTGCAAAATAGAAATTGCTATGGTGTTAATGCTGTTACAATGAGTCTAGGCTCCCCCAAGTAAAGGAAAGCTGGCCCCAACTGCTCATGCCAATCCTTGTCCACCAGTCCCTATAGCTTAGGTGTTTGATGGCGTAAGCAGGGATGAGGGTTATGCCATTTCTGGTAGGGAAGGCGTGATGCATGCACTTGCTACAACTCATGGTTGATTCTTGTCGAAGGCCAGGGACACATGGGGCACAGAGCCTTTAGGGAACAGAACCATGGCTGAGTTGCCACAGAACAGGGATGATATGCCAGCTAGCTGATTGTAAACCTTTTCCTGCATCAGGATTGGTGCACTCAGAGTGGAACAATGTAAGAAGATAAATCACTCCTCGGGGCTTGTGTGATGCTGCCCAGTGTGCGTTGATCTCTTCATCAATCCCAAACACAGGTCACAGATGCTGTATGGAAGGCTAGTTGTGTTCAATAAAATCAATGTAAGAGAAGAAGTCTGTTGGGACAGTTAATGGTCAGTTCTGAGGAGCCATAATAATGCTCCTTCCAAAAAAAAAAATCAATATGCTCTGGTATGTGTCTGCCACTTTTTATTAGTGAATGCAGAAAAACAAATATAAAAAGAGTACATATTTTGCATCTTCAAATAATTATTTGGTCAGACTGCTACTCATTCATGTATGTTTTGTTAACCATACAGAGTACAGGTCCTATTCAGGAGTGACTCAGAAACATTACCTGATTAAGTATCTTATTCAGCAGCACTCATTTTTCACATGGAATTTGAGGGAATGAAATCCAAGATTAGAGGATGAACTTTGTTACAAACCCATAGCCTTAACTGTCAGAGTTAAATTACCAGGCATAAGACTCAGAGTAACATAAAGAAGATCAGATGTAGTAATGTTCATATCATTTGACTGCTAGTCCATGCTGATAGGACAGTAAGGAGCTACAGGCATTGCTTTCTAAGTGCTTTAACAAGTCATTCATCAAAGTTCCACACTGAAGATTACTAGTGAAATCACACAACCTGGACGCAATTTATGGCATAGTAAAATAAGTGAAGAGCTTGTTATAAAACCTTGAGTATAGGACAAAAAACATGCATAAACAGCTCTGTTAGAGAATCAAATTAAACATAAATTATGCTGGCAATTAATGTAGAGGGTAAAGACTATGAGCTATTAATTAGCTGCTTTGTATTGTCTAAGGTATGATTCCCTCAGCTCCCATCGACCTACTTTCTGAATCTGAGCAAGTTGCTTAACCATGCAGCTACCTGGAGAAATTGGGGAATAAGACTAGGGTCATTAATTATCTCCTTGACAATAAGCCTGAGAACTACCTATACGTCATGGAAAAGTCTACTGTGCAAAAACTTCTCGGAAGTCCATCTTGGAATGCTGAGAGTGATTCTTTCCCAGGACTCTCAGTGTCATGCTGCATAGAAACTTGACAAAAATATCCTTCACTGAGCTACACTGAGAATTGCAGATGGATCTGTGCATGCATAGACACAGAGGACATACAGAATGGTTGGAGAAATGAATGATTGACGGTATCATAAATTATGTCAATCAGTTCACATTACGAGAAATTCATAAAATATATTTAGTAGTCAATCACTGAGCAACAAGCAATAATTTATTTGAAGGACTACTCCTAAAAGGTACAAAAGTATCCGGAAACATGCATTTCCTATACAAGTATCATTTTCCTTCCTTGTGTTCTACAACTGTAAAATCCAGTCTGATGGCATTAGTTTGGCAAGAGGCAGCAGGCAGTCAACTGCATAATGCAATAAGTACTTTTGTTCTTTATTTAATAACCTAGGCTTTATGACAGCTGGATGAACTGATAGCTATTATGGGTACATGCTTCTCATATCAGAAAGACTTTGCAAAAACCATTGAAGATTTCATTGGAAGAATTATAGAAATAGAAACAAATTACTTTCTGGCAAATGTGAAATCATAGACTGAAGCAAAATTTAACTAGGAAGTTGATCGAATTTAAAGACCCTTCTCGGTCATGAATTGAACTATCATGTCATCACCAATATGCATTATTCAACAGCTGCAAACCTTAATTTACAGCAGTTATATAAACAGAAATATGAACAGTGACATATATAAAATCATTACATCATAGTAGTGTGCATTATTATATCAGTACATCCTTCCAGTTGCTTACAAATAATCTTTGAGGGAGTTTAATACAGCCTACACTTTTTTTTTCTTTGTAGGCATTGTGACGTGCTGCTTACACAGCCGTGATCATTTTTAAATTCAGTAAGTGCTGCTGAGTGACATGCATGCACGTGCCAACACAGAAACTTCCATGCCATGCAAATCACCTCATAAGCAGGTGAATCTCATGCAAATGAGGCAGGTAGAGTGATCCAGCAAGCAGATAGGCATCTCTTCAGACCCTGTCTCAGTATCTGCAGTGTACACATAAAGATTCCATGTAGATGAGTGTAGACAGACAAAAGGGATTGTAACAATGTAGCTATCTGGACAGAAATGTCATACCGCATACACATATGACCGAAACTATCATCCTGTATGTCAGAAAAATTAAAGGAAATAAGTTAAATTAATATATTTTTTTAATAATCTGGGCTTGTTTATGCAGTTTTCTGCAGTGTGCAAACATGTTTTATAGATGAATAAAAAAAATTGGAAAAGATAAATTAATTAGTATGTAACAGAAATGTATTACAGGACTGTACATGGAGTCCTACAATGGTACACTGGTGCTGTTACTAACATGGTTGAGCTCTGAAGCATGCAGTTTCCAGGCTGTGAGCATGGATATCTAAGCAAATGAGGTGGAGGTACTGAATAGCAGAAAGGAGGAATCATGGCTGCATATCCCCTTCGAGATAGGCTTAGACCCATGTTGCTGTTTACACAAGAGTTAGCTGACACTGGGGGGGGGGGTTGTCTACTGACTTCTAAGCTCATTTCAGGTTAGGTGCATGTGTTTGCATGGCATACCACCTGACTGAGCATGCCCTCTACATGGGGTGTGTCCACTCACTTCTAAGCTTTGTTTATCTTCCATACACATGCTTGCATGGTGCGCCACCATGCTCAGCATGTTGTAAAAAATAGATGTATATAATTCATTTTGACCCTTGTTTAACCTAAATAGGACCATGAAATTATGTTAGTTATATAGTAGGCAGGGGCAATGCATCACAGTTACTCAATCACACACTCTGCACCTACAGCAGAGCTCTATAAAGTATGCATACACCCTACATTCTGATTTTCCCCCAATACTCTGGTACCATTGGAGTACTGACTTGGGAATTTTAACTGAGAGAATGCTAGGGGCTGTTGCAGGTCTGCTGCTCCTGTATGTGCTAAATGCTGAAGTCAGTCCTGCTACTGCTGCTGACAATAGCCCTAGACATAGAAGGAAAAGAGTGTTCAGGTGCAGGGTAACCTTCCAAGAGCTACATGAGCACATTTCTTCTCCTATCACCACTGAGGCAAGGGCCAGCAATATGCAACACTTCTACTGTGTAGCACGCTACCCTGAAATACTGGGTGCCATAGACTGCACTCATGTACACCACCCACTGAGGAGGGTTGAATCAACATCAACCATAAGGGGTACCACTCCATCAACTTCCAGGTCATGTGCAATGTGCAGGGGATTATCATCCCACTTAAATTTAAATAACTACCCATTGAACCCTCTATACTCTTTCACTTCACACTACCCTAGAACTATTATTTTTCTATTGCTACTAAATCAAACTTAAGCTACTTCTCAGTTTAAGTAATTCTCTCTCTCTACTCCTTGTATGTAAATATTGTAAATATCAAGTAACCTCAGATCTCTATATTACAGACAGTTGAAACTTGCTGCTCTGAAGGGAAACTACTGAAAATCTGTTTTATCTACTTTCCTTAATGATGTTTATGAGGTATACTGTATGCATTTGCTTTTTTACTAACTGTATGAATGTAATTATACATGTATTTTTTTTACCTTGAACACTATGTAACTTAGATTGTATTCGCATTGCTTATGGAGCTTTTCTCCCCGGGCCTCCACTGAAAATGGGCATGTTCTGGCCCAGTGGACTTCCCCGGTAATCAAACTGGAAATAAAATAAAATAAATAAATAAAAATCATGAATGTGTGTGCTGGCAGCTCTGGCAGTTATCACGACTCTCATATCTGGCACACATCACAGCTGTACTAGATGTTTGCTAGTGGGGACATCCCACACCGCCATGTACTGGGGGATGTTGGCTATACCCTAGAGCCATGGATGATGACACCCATCAGAAATTCACACCCACCTACCTAAGAATACCAAAATGAGGCACACACACAAACTTGGAACATCATAGAGAATGTGTTTGGGCTTCTGAAGTTATGGTTCCAGTACCTCAGTATATCTGGTGGAGTCCTGCAGTACTTTCCAGCAACATGTGCACATATGTTCACTCTATGTGCTATGCTACACAATATGATCCTGTAGAAACAGCTGCAGCAGGATCAGCAAAGGGAAGGTATTCACAGCCCCTCAACCATGCCTAGGTCACCCCAGCCACAGTCACAGGGAGGACTCGGAGCAAGAACCCCCTGATGATATCCCTGCAGGCAAATGGGAGGCATGCACAGTACACTCTGCCTTTGGCTAAGAGACAAAGCATAGCACATTCACTGACAACCTAGGGCCCTAGGGACTGACACCTTATTCATACTCACATACATATAGTAAAATTTATGCCAGGCAACCCACAGAACCTGTACCTATCCATGTATTGGTGGTGTACTGTTTACATCTGACAGAGTCAGCCCTGAACAACAGTTCTGTCAACCACTACAATCTCAAGGTAAGTCCCTAACCTACACACTACTTGTAAGGATTATTATAATATGCTGTTGTTTGTATGGATTTGCTGCATTTATGCAAGTAAATATAGATGGACGCAAGTGATATCCACATTGGACTACAGTTACCCAGTCCACTAGTATGTGTTCCTTAATATTTACTAGGTCTCATGGCTGGACTATGCACAATATCAGTCAAGGAAGTTGTCAAACAGTGGGGTCACATGATAGATGAACCACTGTGCATCCCAGCAGAACATGTGGTGTTGCGCCCCAACACCCAACACAGCAGTTTCCCCATATTACTGCTTTAACCATAGGTCATAAATGGTATATCAGCAGGCCAGGCAAACTCAGGGCACTAACATAGAAATTGAGCACACATTATATGTTTCACTTAATGCAGGAATAACAATGTACATATGTATGTTTTTGATTGTGTGATGAATGACTACTCTCTGGCTCGCAGCTTGTGTGGCTCACTGGACTAGGGAAGTTCATATGGGTAATGCTGTTGATGGTACAAATCTGGAGGCATCCATATCTTTTGCATGTCAGGTATTCTTATGTTGGTGTTGTCACAGACTGTCAGTCTGTGTGTGGTGTAACATTCTGAACCTCTGTCACATATTAATTACATCAGATAGCTGGAGAATGCCATGAACAGTTTGAGTGCAATACTACAGAAACAGGGACAGACGTCAGTGTCCGTAACACTCAAAATGCCAGACTGGAGTGGAGGTAGGTGGGGCCATGATTAACTTTATAAGTACTGACAGTCTCACCGGGCAAGCCCATACACTTAGTTAAACTGAGCACAGTCCTGTTGCCCCTTGATCAAAATGACCTGCTATGTATATATATATATATATATATGTCTAACATACATATATATATGTATACATCTCCATCTGTCACTATCTCTTGCTCTCACATACATAGTATATGTATCTTTATGTAGTTTCAAATAAATATATACTTAAATATATATATATATATATATATATATATATATATATATATATATATAGCTATATACATATATAAAAACATACATCTCATTCTTTGCCCATATATCTACATAACATACACGCACAGCTACATTTATATATACATCCCTGTTATATACAGAAATATTTGTGTGGATGTCTGTATTGTCCTACATACCCTAATACTGGTGAGTAAAGCTGCTCTATCATGCATCTATAATGTTGCTAAAATGATCCAAAGTAAGGGCTCAACAATACATAATGCACTTGCCTACAGACTCCTGTGCCTGCTGGTTGTCACCACATAGACAGCAACAGGTGAGCAGATGGTGTAATGTATAATGTTGTCTAAGCATGCATTGACTGGGCACATTGTCTTTCCTCACAGGTTTGCCCATCCAAGTGCAAACAGCCACATATGTCCATACTGCTAACTTTAGATGCATAGCTGGGATAATAGCTATCTCACTGCTAGGATACTAGATGCTGATAACAGTATGAAGCAATATCACTCTGCAGACCACAGATGCTGTTCAACACAAGCCTAGATTGTGTAATCCACAAGTAGGTTGCCTGCAATTACATATAAAACAGGTATCAGCTGTGTCACTTGTGATAACTACTGTGATCTATAGTATGTAAGTCTAGATATATAGGGGTTCTAATCTCATTGGAGGCCACTTTGTGTGTGTGTGTGTGTGTGTGTGTGTGTGTGTGTGTGTGTGTGTGTGTGTGTGTGTGTGTGTGTGCGCGCACGTGTGTGTGTGTGTGTCCCTTTGCCAAACAACTGAGAAGCCCTCATTGGCTATCAGACTGCAATGGTTATACATTTTTGGCCCTGTAAGCTGCTGCTGGTTTCCAAACTGCCTATTTCTACTTAACAAGTACCAGCTGCCATTCCAGCATCTGACTTAAGCTGTGTCATTTGCAATAAGTACTGTGATCTATAATGTGTAAGATCAGATAGGGAGGGATTTTAATCTCATTGCAGGTCATTTGATGCCTGTTTGTATGTCCATATGGCATACACATGATCATTTCAGTAACTTACAAAGAGGTAGGGTTTTGCAGAATTTTAGTTGTAGCATGTGATGTGGCCCTCCAAATGGCTGACTACAACTTGGCCTGCTGATGTCATCAAGCATACTATGTTCTAAACTGACAGTGCTATCAGACATTAGGTGAGTTGTGTGCATCACATACTGTGATCTGTAGTGTGTACCATCACATAGATAAGTGTTCTAATCTACATACAGCCAACTTGCACTATGTATGTTCCATGTCGTATCCTGTAAGCAGTAATTGGAAGTGGTGCTATCCTCAATGTAGCCATGTATGTGTGTGTATGTGTGGCTGTTAGCGCAACATACATCAGTTTATAGAACCATAGGTAGTTTGAATTTCACTTTCATACTGGCCATACAGCCATTACAATCATAGACAACAGTATATCCTTATTTACATGATCAGCACATATTGCCCCATTCCAAGAGGGACACAGGCAGAAGCCCTGTGGTGAAATAATGGTCACCCAGCCAGTCATACAGATGGCATGTGCTGAGGTGCACTGAGGTGCTCTGCTTGCCATTATCCAGTGCTCTGTTGCAAAGGTGTGTTAAAGTCTGTTAGACAAATCTCTCTGACCAGCATGTGCTATTAATGTCACATACTAGGTTAATGCCCTTATGGTAATTAATCCATGTACTATGCAGCATTTATAATCAAGCACCATCACACATTGCCCCATATGCAAGGCAGAGATCACCTTTGAGTAGTCTATATGCCACAGGCTACAATGGCACTCATTTCAGACAATCCCCATTGAACACATGCTGAAGACATGAAGTTCGCTTGTGCAGGAACATACTGTTGAGTGCAAGTACCAGTACAGCTTGGAAAGGTCTAGTACCAAATGGCCATTGCACTCAGATATTGGCATGTTGAGGGAAGAATACATGGAGGTTATGAGTATGTCAAATACTCATGATTGTGTCCTCATCTATGATACATGACTCCTGTCATACCACTGGGGATACATGGTGATCTCAGGCACATTAGGTATATACCTGTGTTGCCAGGTCTGTGTGTCGAGTTCTTTCACTCCTGAGTATGTACATCATATGTTGTGATTGATATCCTTCTTACCAGATACATAGGTGTTAGTGATGGAAATTATACTACATATGTATTTGTATGGAGTTTATGACTACTACTATGTCAACGGGTATTTGTTCATCAATACCCTTTTGTTGGGTACTGACATAACTCACAGACTCCATGAGTGCTCACACTTTGCAGGCATCATCCAACATTGTTAACCACAGATAGTCAGCATTTGCTTGTATTATTGTTAAATGGATTTTTAGCAGTAGAGGACGCAGGAATGAGCCTGTCGAACACTGCTACTTAGAGATCAGCTATTGGAGATGGATGTCCCTATGTTGAGTATGTTTGCCATCAATGGGCCACTAAGTGACCCTACAATGATAGTACCGCGGATGCCTAAGTGGGTGCTTTGTACATGATGCCTGAGTGGGGGATATAGTCAGATGGCTTGGCTCAGTCCAGGAGATTGTATGCCCTGATGTCCTCTTACCCAGGTCCTTGGTGACTGCCTTGGAAATGTCCACCATGTTTAACAGTCATGGTCCCCCTGATAGACATCTTAACTCATCTCAACTCATGTTGGTTCCATAAACCCAGATGTGTACCCTGTAGTCTGGAGGTATATTACCAATTGTCTTGACCTTCTTTCAGTATGCCTATACAGTAAGTCAAACAGATGCATGTGTATTCCAATTTTTAAGTTATCCATTATAATGTGGTTCCCCCATGGCATAGTGACAGTGACATGCAGTGGAAATATCTCTTACCCCTGGCTGTAGTGTTCAGGTTGTCCCGGTGATCAATAGAAAACCATTGTAGTGCCTTTATGCTAGAAAACAGAATGTGACCAAAGAAAGAAAGAAAGAAAGAAAACCTCAGGGCGCCATGATCTGAGTTGCAAAAATCTCAGTTTCTTTATTGTAGGACAGAAGAATGCTGCTGTAAACATGACCGTTATCAAGCAACTGCAGTTACATTTGTACTAGCTAAGCAGTTTGAGGGCAGGTTGGGATGGGCTACTTCTGGTTAGAGAGGTGAAGGGACTGGACCAAGGGTCATCTCTCTGTGCACATGGATTGGATGCTAGATGGCTATCACAGGAGAGGTCATTCAAGCCTGTCTCTGCTTCCCTCCTTTAAAGAATTTTTTCAATGTAATAGGATCCAGACGAGGAACCTCCAGAGAAATAAAGAGATCTGAACACTTGGTTAGTGTCTGTTTAGGGATCTGTGGCACTTTTGTACATCATTTTAACCTTTCTACTGGAACTGTGACTCTGCCTTTGTGAGGATGTGTGTGTGTGCATGCAGATAATGTTAATGAAAAAAGAAAAAAAAAAGCATTAAGCACAGCCAGTAGGGTAAGTCTTAAAAAACAAAACATATTTAACACAAACACAAACTGATTATTTATCTGTTTCACCAAAATCTATTTTATAAATGAGGAACTTTTTCCTTTCAAATTTAGCCATAATATTCAGACTATGACAGAATAAATTCAGGAGTTGCCACTTCCAATGGTTATGAGTAAAGTTCCCTTCCTATATATCCTCTTTCTTTTCACTGGGGATTGGCTGTAAACCTCAACAAATAAGCCTCTTCAAAATGTCACTTCACTCTCCATTAAAAGATGTTCCTCAGGCAAATGTCAGTGGAAATTATTGTGGTTCAGTTTCATGAGGTTAGGAAGGCTGTGGGTAGAAAATGATGAATTGAGCCCTGTCCTGCTTCCAGCTTGATTTGCCAGTGTAATTCTTTTTTCTCCAGAGTGTCATTTTTGCTCCCTTGAAGGATACTCATGTTGATATTCTGCAGAATGTGAAAAATAAAGCCTTCATTGTTCTAGGTGTTGTGTGAGGAGAGGCTTTTTTCAGGTCTTTGCTCCGATTTCTGAGAGATGTTGAGAGATATGTCTTTTGAGTTTGTTGATGGTCTTTATTACATAAAAGCTGTTACATTTCTTGCAGCTGGCCCTGATAATAATGGATTCTATGCTACAGTTTCCTTGTGAACTGCTGTGATATTTTTTGCCTGAGATGGCCAGTTGAACCTGCCCACATTACTAACTAAACATGAAAGCGTCCATAGCATTGCCTGCTGTCTTCCTCACTCTCCTTGATGTCCATGTAGTCCCTGATGTTCTTTGCTGTCCTGGGGGTAAATGTTAGGTGGGTTGCAAGTAGGTTGTTAAGTTGCCGACTTTCAGCGAGGATCACCCAGTTTTCAGTTATTACTTTCCTGATCTCCATAACATCCACAGTGAAGGCTAGAGCCATACTCCTATTCCATCTGGGTTCTTGTAAGTCCCTGAATGTGTCCCTAAATAGCCTATCTTGATAATCCCCTGGCACTGGAAGGGTTCAGTCATTGGTCTGTATGAGGTCCCTAATGAGTTGCAGAAAGAAATTGATGAACCCATTGCTGTAGCCATGAGATAGAATATCATTTTTTCTAGATTAACCATGTCTTTAGTGAAGTCCTTGAGTTTTTTGGAGGTACTGGCAAGCCATGTCCCTTGGTATTGTATTGAATTCCTTATGGTAATGTGAGGATGCATGCTGTTGCTGTGAAGGACCATATTGACCCTAGTGGACTTTCTATACAAATTGTTTTTAAGTTTCCCCATGGCGAGGTCACTGTAGATGGCTAAGTCTAGAAAGTTAACCTTTTCTTGTCTATGGCCTAACCCACTTTAAAGTCTCTTTAAAAAAATCATCTCAAAAATACATGACTGTGGTCCTGTATAAATGCAGCCTAATGCCCAGTTCTTCCTCTTCTTCCACACTAGCTTCATCCTCTTCTTCTGTCACATCTTACTCCTTCACAGCCTGCAAGTTCCTAAGTCTCTCATAACTCCTTCTCTGTTTCTATATCATATCCTTAAGCTTCTGCTCAGTCTGTAATGCCTCTATTTTTCTTAACTCTCTCTCAATATCTTTCTGCATCACTAACTCTTCAGCTGTTATTTTCTAAACTTAAACCAACATTTTATTTTTTTGTGTAATATAACAGCTGATGTCATACACTGTATTACCTACATATTATTTTTATATACTTTATCTACTCATAGGCCATGTATATGTTGTTAGAATGGCTGGCTATAATGATATAACTATATAGAATTGTCCAGATGTGCGGTATATCTTGTAACCTAGTTTACATTAATTAACTTATTTTTGTATAGCAATCCTCATGCCACTTGCATTGTTTGTGAACTATACTGTATTTGTATTGTACTGGATTTGGAGCTTTTTGCCCGGGACCTCTGCTGAAAATGGATTCTGTTGACCCAGCTGGCCCACCCCAGTAAGCAAATGTCAAATAAATAAAAGAATAAATGTTGAGTGGTGAATTATAGGAACTGTGTGAACTGCCAATGTGCAAGAAAAAATCCTGCAGATATGAGAAGCTGCCTTTCCAAGTGATGAAGATATCATCAATAAAGTGGAGGTGGCAGCTGATGCTGGAAAAGCATGAGGAGTTTTAAATGTGATCCTTCTCCCATTTACCCTAAGTGGAATTTGCCAGGCTGATGGCCATAGCTGCACCCACAGCTATCCTGGTGGTTTGTTGAAAATAAAGCTTCCCAAACTGAAAAAGGATGTTCATGAGCAATAACTTGAGTAACCTCCCTAGTGCTTCTGACTCTCTGAACAGGGCAGTGCACATGTGATTGTAAGCCTGGGTGGTTTCTATGATACAATAATTGTGTGGGAGTACTGTATACAGGGCCACAGCATCAATTATAATGAGGGTGGTATCCATAGCTATTTTCATCTTCCTAATTTTCTTCAAAAAGTCTAGACAGTCAAGCACAAAGACCCTGTTATTCTATGCCAGCATTATAGCTGGAGTTCTAGGTATATAGACATAGGTTTGGTAATGGAACCTCCAGTAGCCATGACTGGTCATGGGAGGGGTGCAGGTCTGCAGGTTTTTATGAGATTTGGGGATCTTAAAGAAGTTGTGAAGGTTGGGGAAGTGACTGTAAGGAATTCAAGTAATCTGTTGCTGATTAAACCTTCCTCATTGAGATGAGCCAGTTCAATGTAAGTACTCCCTTAGTATGATTTAATTCTACCCAATTCAGAAGGGCTATAAAAATCAGTATGACTAAGCATATTAAGGGTTTTGTTGTAACAATTCGAGGAGTTGGTGACTAGTATTCCTCCACCTTTATCCAGTTTCATAACACTTCTTGACTTATCCCTGCTAAGTTAAGTCTTTGTCACTCCTTATAAGATGTCTGTTGTCCAATCCTGCCCATCACCACTTGTCCACTCCTATCTATGTCACTCCACTGTTGATCCCCTTTTGTGTCCATACTTACCCTGTATGTACTTATCTTCCATTCTATATTTACTTCCTTGTGTGTGCTTCCTTCCCTTGTCCCTTTTTTTCCCCTTCATATGGCCCTGATACCATCTCACTCTTCCTTCCTTCTTCTTGCAGTATGGAAAATGAGCACCAGGTCTGCAAAAACCTACCTTCATTTCAAGTTTCCCCATGTGTGTGTGTGCGTGTGTGTGTGTGTGTGTGTGTGTGTGTGTGTGTGTGTGTGTGTGTGTGTGTGTGTGTGTGTGTGTGTGTCTTCCACTGCTTGTTCTTGCCCATATCTAACTTGCCTATCTGTCCCTAACACTCATCTGTCTACCTACTTAACTGAATAAAGTGCTGGAAACTTCAACAAGGTGTCTTTACTCCTCCCACAGGGAGGGTTTCAGAGAGAGAGAGTCTCCTACATCTGCTAGCTAAAGGGATTTCATCTGGACTAATCCTTTATACTCTGTTTATTTTTACTCCTGTCACCCTCTGGGTCACAGGTGAGATATCAGACTTCACTCAAGCACTTTGGATTACCTCTGTTTCCTCCATTTATATGATGAACTGAGTAGGCACTTTGCTATGCTAGCCTGCTATGACCTACTCATGTTACACCTGTTGCATCTTTGAGGCAGTTTATTATGTGTATGAACACACAAAGCATTACTGTGCCACCTCAAAGTATTTCTCACATCAGTCATGTGACTACACATAACATGGACTCTTCACTCGTTTTGCCATTACCACAGCCACAGTAATTTACTACACAGCCCTTTCTCTGACATGCATGGCCTATGCCTGCCTTTTTATATAGCTAATCAGCAATGAACCAATCACACTAAAACTACTGAGATATTTAGTACAATGCTGCACTGTTACAGATGTTTCTGAATGACACCATATATTCTGTAAGGTATGTGCTATTATGTCTCATTATACGTGGAATAAAATAAATTCTGTCTCCAGTAGGAATGCCTTTCATGTCTTCCTTATCTGCTATTTAAAACAGCTTGATTTTCAGTACTTTTCCTTTTGGAATGCTGTAGTGCTAGAGACTTTTCATAAATTGCTTTGTTATTCTGCATGTAAGCATTGCAGTATAATGAATTAGATTCCGTGCAGTTGGAAGTAACCTGGGTTAACAAGAAACAAGGCCTACCCATCCATTTTGATCTGTTTTTACAGCTAGAAACCTCTAGATGATGACAATGGCATCCTTTTTAGCATACAGTCCTTTAACTTTAACAACACGTCAGATACCATGCAGGTGTATTTTGAGGAAGCTAAAGTGAATAGGTGTAAGGCCCAAATTGTTTAGGTGGGTTCCGAATGAACAGGCAAAAAGCAGACAGTGATATTAAGGAAAAATCTATTTGTAGAATTAGCACCTGTAAGATGAGAATTGCAGGGGTCATGATTGTATATAGTCCATAAGGACATGTCAAAAGTACAGAGCCAATATGTTTGAGAAAGTCTCAAAGCATGCAGGAGTTTTTATAGCCAAGGAACATGTGACTCCAGAGGAATTTAAACTAGCAGACAGGTTGACCCAGTAAGTCTCAGCAGGTCTTCAATGAGAAGAAATGCAAGGAAATACACACTGAGGGATACACAGGCAATGAATTCAAAATGAACAGTGGGCTGAAGAAGCTTTGAATTTTTATAACCCCTAAGCGCGGCCATGTTAAAAAGTATAAAATCACATTATTATGGTCAGCTAGAATTTTCATAGCTAATGCATGGACTCAAGGAAGTTGAGCAGAGAGATAGCAGAAGACAGAAAAAGTGGAAGTAGTGGAAACAGAATTGTAAAGAAAGACTGATTCAGTTGGACATATACATCCTGGAGAAGGGAAGGAGAAGGAGGGGGTGGGGTATGACACAGCATATTGGTCTGTAAAGGAAGATATGATGATGATAATACTAAAAATGAAGGATAAGGGTTTACAATGGAGATGATGGTAGCTTGTAGACTGCAGACATTTTAAAACAGATGAAATGAAACTGATAATGGAGAGGGAGATAAAACTGAACTGCACTACCTGTAGTCAGTGGATAGATGCCAATAGACATTTAAGAGGGAGTGAAGCATATGATGGTGGAACCAGGGCATATGTAGCAGACAGACAACAACTTAGAGGTCAGCTGCAACTGTAGGACAGAATAGATGGGCACTGCCTGTTTCTTCTCATACCTACACATCTGCACTATAAGAAATGAGCACTATACAAATAAAGCACCATGAAAGTTAAATGTTTTATACATATTACATAAACTCATCGACATTTCTGACGGTTGAAGGATCCTATACCTGACATTAAAAGATTATCTATGATTTTCTAAATTAATATGAATAAGAAGAAATTGCAAAATAATTGCACACCTTCTTCAAAATAAACTATATAAAATAATCTCTGTGCAGGCTGCACACACTCACACACACACACACACACACACACACACACACACACACACACACACACACACACACACACACACACACACACACACGAAACGTTATTAAAAAAAACACGTATGTAAGCACTTTAGACAGAAAATTTGATTTTAACCTTAGGACCAAACACAATGGTGCAGTTTTAGAATTCTGAGCATCTTGATTAAAGTAAGGAGATTTTGCAGCTAATAAGTCAAGAAGATTAAAAGACATACTTCTTACATGTGGACATTTCATGCTGCCTAACTGATTGCTTTCTAAATCTTAGTCAGTCCCTTTGTATTGTCCACTGTCCATATTTGAATATACATCAGCTTGCTTACTTCCTTGGTCAGTTTCAAGCACTTCCCACATATTACCTTGAAGACAGGGATTATAGTAACATTCTTTGTTCTGTGTAAGTCAGCACATTCAGGCATGACTGCATTTAGTTCATTTTGAGCTAAACAGTCCATCTGCACTAGGAAAAAGTGTGTTGTAATACATTTGAATTGCTTTCAGCCTTAAGTCATTTCAAACTCATTTCCTGCAACACAAATAAAACCCTGTGTCAGCACTTATTCTACCTGGAAGTATAACCTGTAATTTAAGATTGCAATACATTTCTTTTAAAGAAGAAGAATGCATTTCTCAATATTACCACTACAAAACAATCTCACTGGAAATTCGTCCATAATATAATATTATATTTATCAGATCACAATCCAAGATGTATACATCATTTAATGGGCATTCACCTTTGCAGGTGCTGTTAAAGTCTCTCTCAATGGTTGTCTAAAACATATTGTCTTTATTGTATTCTGGTTCTATGCACACTCAGTGTATGCAACATTACCAGATTCACCTTTTTTTACTTGTAATTACTTTTCAGAATGTCACACAGTACCTTTCAATTCTCATATCTTCTGGTCCATTGTTTTTGTCTACTCCATAAATCTCTGCACTCTTCACTTACCCTTTTTTCCACATTCACTTCCTTACAATGTTCAGAACCCTCTTAACCTATCAATCTGTAAGTTCCTCATCACCAGTGTGAAGGCCAGTTAGTAGAAGATATCATTTAGGCAGCTATTAGGGATGGTAAAACAATTTTGTTATGCCATACCATCCTAATGTGCATGACTGCGTTGTGAAAGGAAGGGGGTTTGCAATGGGCTGGCCACACTAGGTGCTCTCAGCAAGCAGCCCTGACCCTACTTCTTTGACATGGGAAGTGGTTTCCATGGTATCCATCACAGATTTCTCACCACCACTCCTGTTCTCCAAGCATCTGCACCCAACACTCTCTCAGGAGATGTAAGTATGTCAGACAACTTCAGTCCTCCTGCTTCCCATCTATTGACTGGGTCCACCATAGAAGTGACCACTAAGCAATCCCTGACCACTTGGGTTTCAGTCAGGACTCCGTCCCTTTTGGTCAGAAAGCCATATACTCACTGCATTCTTTATCATCTATTTTCTTCTCTAGTAACCTTTCCACTTAAATTTATTTCACTCCCTGATCTGCTCAGCAAGCTGGCATACGTGATATTTTCTTCTTAATCTATTCATCATCTACAACAGGAATGTCCAACATTTTTGACGTAGGGACCCCTTATCATACAGTTCAGGGCCCATTTGCCACAATTGGCAAGGTATGGGGGCCCATGCATGTATTTGTCCATTCAAAACAGTTTGTTGCAGGACATACCGAGGGCCTTATAGAATGCTTTGTTTGGCTGGATTTTGGCCCTCGGGCCATCTGTCGGACAATCCTGATCTCTAGTAACAGTAATGACTTCACACCAGATGGTTTCTTGCCATTCATTGAAACAATATATTGATTTATTTAACGCCAAACCATGAAGTCATGAAATTCTGCTGTCAGGCTGTTCAGGGTTATGCATAATTTCCTCTCATCAGATGATCTGTGTGGAAATAGTTTCATTTCTGTTCAGCTCTGTGTCATCATCTCATATTACCTCCGCAATTATGCCAAACAATAAGATAAAACTTTTATTTCTCTTTAGGGTCTCTGATATAGAAAAGTAGACAAACACTCACCAGTGTCCTAGCCAGTGTCCTAGCCAAATTCTAGACTGTAACTTTTACTACTGCATCATAACGTACATGATAAATATCCATGGGACAAGGGAATATACCCAGTCAAAGAAACAAATGAAGAAAAGCTCTAATGATTCTGTCTCATAATCCAGACAGCAAGGTGTGGAAAAAAAAAGTAACATCACAAGGACTCAAATCAAAGTTAGATACTGAAAAATATTCTGGCAATGCCATGCTGAATTCAGTTTTAGAAACAAATAATTTGCTGGCACTTACACAAGCATATTTCAGATGAAGATATAACATTGTGACTTTTAAACCCTGTGATTTAAATTCTCTCTCAGTGGTTGCACAGACATCTGTTTACTAGAATTTGAAGAGTATATGAGAGCTAAATGTTTTTCTTTTTTAAGTGCTTTTTTCTATATCAACCTTCCAGTCATTAAGCCTTCTCCCATTAGAACTGAACTCATTCATTCTCTAGAGGAGGGGATCTTCCCTCAAATCTGCTAAGGTATGAACCATCTGAAAGGGGCAATAATCCAGGCAACCTTCAGGGAGTTTGTACTCTTGCTAGTGTCCCATTTGTGAGAGCATTTATATGAATGATCTTAACCGTTCTCCTTTGGTTGTGATGTAGACACATACATTATTGAATAGTCTACCAGTGTCCATCTAACCACTCGTGCATGCTCCCCAGTACACAGTCATCCTGGGCCACCATTACTGGCTTGGGTAGTCACACCCACACCTTCTGCTGCACTGGCTCCCTTCCCATTGACTCTGCCCCCATCCTCCAAAGGGTATCATATATGGGAGTAGCGGCACAAAGTCTGTGAAGGACTCTATCCACTCTCCCAAAATAGGCATGTTCCTCCTCCCATGTTATTCCACCAAACAGTTGGTCTGCTAATTGAACCTGGTTCACTGGGATCATAGTCATGGATGTATCCATTTATTCCGCCAGCATATCTTAAACATAAAACTTTGCATTAGGCATTGCACTTTTGTTTGTGTCTCATTCTCTTACTACTTTTGCTGGCTTTTTTCAGCTTTCTAGTTTTCTGGCATTTTTGAGCTATTCATCCATGCTAATTGTCATATGAATTTATATTTCGTTGCCAGAAAATATTGCTATTTGCTGAGTCATTTGATGTTTTTTACATAGTTATATTATACTGATTGAGAAACATTTTTACAGTGAGTCAGTTAATGCAACAGTAGGTCACTAACACCTTGACTACAGAATGGACTTAACAAATAATCATCAACAAGCAGTACTTTGCTTTCTCTCCTTCCTGTTGCCTGCTTGTAACTCTCTTTATTTTTCTCTCTCTCTCTGTGTCTCTCTCTGTCACTCCATATGTCAATATACACAAGCTGTGCTGCTGTTCTAGATCAATTGTGCCATCTGCATGGATTTGCTCCACTCCACTTAAAGACAGAAGCAAATTAATGCAGTTCCAAATATATTAGCCCTGATACTTTCTAGTCTTGTGCTCTTATTAATGTTGCCATGCATTATAGAGTTAGTGGATACAAAAGATTTCCAGTTTAGAAAGCTGGTGAGTAGTACTGTCTTATAAAGTTTTCCATGTTAATAGATATTATCCAGTATTTGAAGATTAGATATCCAAATTTGTTCATCACAAAAGACTGAATTAATTACAAATTAGTTGCATAGGCAGATACTTGTGAAATGCCTTACTCTGCAGTGACAGATGCAGCTGACATTTAGTTTTATGATAATAACAAATATTTTTTTGCTACTACCCAGATCACATTTACTATTACAGTAACTGTTGAATATCTTAAGTGTAATATTTATGATTTACAAACATGCATTTTTCTTTAGGTTATTGCAACATTAGTACTTCTACCTTGTGTTCATGAGGAGATTTGTTCATGTTGCCATCAATGCAAAAAAAAAAAAAGAAACAGTCCATCAAATCTTAATTCATATGAAATTGTTAGCGGTAAGATTAAAGTAATTTGCAGTTAAAAAATCTAGTAAATAATAAAGCACTATGTCAGTAAAGCAATGGAAATGACAACATGACTTAATGTGCTGCTAGTTCCTAGACAAAAGCAGCACACCAATAGCAGGACATTCATGACATAACCTTTTGCAGTTGTCTGTTGCTCAGCAAGACAAAACATTTTAATTTTGTTGGAACCACACAAAGGAATGAGCACATATATTTGCAATATAGCCCTCACAATCTACAGAGGTTCCTCAGTGGTAGGTCTGAGAGATAGCCTATGGATTGCATACTCTGTCATATATGGCTATGTGATTCGTAAGCCACCCTTAATGATGCAATGAAAGAATAGCAAGCAGTGTAGCTCCCAGGAGATGGATGTGAAAACAAAAGATTGTCTTCTTTCTAATTTTGATGAAAATTCATCCACTGAATATTTTACATTAATCAAACCTGTTTGGTTAGAAACTTGTGTCAGGATCCATTCAAAATTCAGCTTGATGAAACAATGTATTTGTGGAACTGGTCACTTCCCAATGATTAGTGCAGATCCAGCATTACTTCACTATTACCTAACTGGACCATCCTGCAAGGGTGTGAATGCTTGTGTTCTCATTGGTGCACAGTCTGAAAGATAAGGGCTGAACATCTACCACTTGTGACATTTGAGATGACTGTCATCTTAAAACAGCAGTTCAAGGAAATACTGAACAGTTCAGAAAAAAACATAATCATGTGAGTACGAGTGCATATGCGCACACGTGTGTGTGTGTGTGTGTGTGTGTGTGTGTGTGTGTGTGTGTGTGTGTGTGTGTGTGTGTGTGTGTGTGTGTGTGTGTGTGTGTGTGTGTGTGTGTGTGTGTGTGTGTGTGCGCGTCTGTGCATCTCTGTATGTGTGTGTGTGTGTGTGTGTGTGTGTGTGTGTGTGTGTGTGTGTGTGTGTGTGTGTGTGTGTGTGTGTGTGTGTGTGTGTGTGTGTGTGTGTGTGTGTGTGTGTGTGTGTGTGTGTGTGTGTGTAAGCCTGTGTCTGCATACGTGTCTGTGTTTGCTTTCATATGTCTAAGGCTGTCTGTCATAGTGTAGAGCTGAAACTCACATCACCTTTGTTTTAAGTGATATATGAATCAGAAGATTGTGTAGAAAGGCACTCAGTGAATATCATCACATTAGTTTACCATCATACTTCCTTTCTTGTTAGGCTATATGATGTCTCAGGTGTGAATGTAGTACAGTATACTACAGAACTGACAGACTGTAGTATTTATTTTATTTGGGTTCCGGCATGTAGCAAGCAAGACATTTCCCTGCGAGTTACATCGCCAAAACCAAATGGCTGCAGCAGCAATTTGCCGTAGAGCAATACGGCTGAATAGCATAGCTGCTGCAGCTGTGCACTATGCACAGTAATTTTACAACTGCTGGCGATCCTTACAGCAGACAGATGCTCGGCTGTATTCTAGCAGGGACGGCCGTACTAGATGTGTACCACGTTCCGTATTCTCATGTAAGTAATGCATTTATTTTATTATTTATTTATTTTATTGTCGGTCTGACAAGAAAATAAATAAATAATACAATAAATGCAGTCCTTACATGAGAATACGGAAAGTGGTATACATCTAGTACGTCCGTCCCTGCTAGAATACAGCCGGGCAGCTGTCTGTAAGGATCGCCACCAGTTGTAAAATTACTGTGCATAGTGTACAGCTGCAGCAGCTATGCTATTCAGCTGTATTGCTCTACGGCAAATTGCTGCTGCAGCCATTTGGTTTTGGCAATGTAGCTCGCAGGGAAATGTCTTGCGAGCTATACGCCGGAACCCATTTTATTTATTTATTTTATTTTACATTTGTTTACCGGGAAAGTCCGATTGGGCACAGGTCCATTTTCAGTGGAGACCCGGGGAGAAAAGATCCACAATACAATACAGTACATAAGAGAAAAGAAAAAATAGAGCATACTTCAGCAGCACTCACTTTTCAAGTGGTACTTTGTTACAAACCCATAGTCTTAACTGTTGGAGTTAAATTACCAGGCATAAGACTCAGAGTAACATAAAGAAGATCAGATCTAGCAATGTTCATATCCTTTGACTGCTAATCCATGCTGATAGAACAGTAAAGAGCTACAGGCATTGCTTTCTAAGTGCTTTAACAAGTCATTCATCAAAGTTCCACACTGAAGATTACTAGTGAAATCATACAGCCTGGAGGTAGTTTATGGCATAGTACAATAAGTGAAGAGTTTGTTATAAAACCTTGAGTATAGGATAAAAAACATGCATAAACAACTCTGTTAGAGAATCAAATTGAACATAAATTATGATGGCAATTAATGTAGAGGGTTAAGACTATGAGCCATTAATTAGCTGCTTCTTATTGTCTAGGGTATGATTCCCTCAACTCCCATCTACCTACTTTTTGAATCTGAGCAAGTTGCTTAACCATGCAGCTACCTGGAGAAATTGGGGAATAAGACTAGGGTCATTAATTATCTCCTTGACAATAAGCCTGAGAACTACCTATAAGTCATGGAAAAGTCTACTGTGCAAAAACTTCTCAGAAGTCCATCTTGGAATGCTGAGAGTGATTCTTTCCCAGGCCTCCCAGAGTCATGCTGTACAAAATCGTGACAAAAATATCCTTTACTGACCTACACTGAGAATTGTGATGGGTCTGTGCATGCATAGACACAAAGGACATATAGAATGGTTGGAAAAATTAATAATTAATGGTATCATAAATTATGTCAATCAGTCCACATAGGTTCATAGTTTCATAGGTAGGTACTAGGCTATCGTCCCAAGGGCCTAAGTAAGCCTAGCCAACAAAGTTCCCTAGCTTATGCCAATCCAAGAAAGTTAATTTCATGTGCCCCTGTTGAGCAGAGCCAGTGATCCCCGGGGTGTATTTTCTATTTCCCATCCACTCATCAAGATTTTTCTTGAAGAGTGTAAATGAGGAGCTTTGGTTGACATAGATGGGTAGCTTGTTCCAGAGTATGGGAAGTCTCTGGGCCAGGAATCTATCCCTCCAGCAAGTCCTTTTTATTGCGGTAACAAGGTTTAGGTCCCTAAAGCGTGTAGCTCAGAGGAATTGGGATTTCTTTAGGTGTAGCATGTCCAACAGCTCTGGGTTTGACACAGCTTTATATGTTAGGCAGAGATCACCTCAGAGCAGGCGATATGCTACAGAGTAAAGCTGGAGTTTTTTGAGATAATCAGTGTAGGGCATCTGTTTAAGGCCAGTAATTCTCTTTGTGAGGTACTTCTGTGGCCTTTCCAGCTGCTGCAGATGTCTTGTGAAGTACATTCCAAAAGGGACGTTGTTCTCTATAATGGGTTTAATGAGTGTCAAGTAGAGGGGAACAATGACCTCTTTTTTCCTGGATGAGGACCCTTTTGTGATGAGGTGTGCTATGTAGAAGGATTTCCTGACTACTGTGGCAATGTGATTATCAAAGGAGAGACTACTGTCCACCTGGGTCCCAAGGTCTCTTATCACACATTCAGTGTTAAGAAGACTGCCGCCTATGTGGTAGTTCATGGGTACAGAGTTTTTACCAAAGGGCATAACAATGCACTTTTTGGCATTGAGCTTGAGGCCATGGCTCTGACACCAGGCATCTGTCTCAGTGAGGCCCTTCTGTAGGATGTCCATATCATTTGGGGACTTAATTATAGTGCCTAGTTTGTAGTCATCTGCAAACTTCATTAGCCAGAGGCCTTCTGTGTTAGCCTGTACTTCAGAAAAGTAGATACCAAACAGGAGAGGTCCCAGGACTGAACCCTGTGGTACTCCACTTGTCACTGGTTTGAAGCCAGATTTTGAGTCTGCAACCTTTACAGTGTGGATTCTGTCAGTGAGCCAGTTAGTAACCCATCTTGTGACATAGGAATTTATAAATAGTTTAGTGAGTTTAGCTATAATTCCAGAATGTGGGATGGTGTCAAAAGCCTTGGCGAGGTCAAAATAGGCTGTGTGGACCACCTTACCCTTGTCTACGGCTTTGGTGACTGCCTCAAAGAAGTCAACCATGTTCAGGAGGCAAGATCTGCCTTTCACAAACCCGAAGTGGGTGGGGTCCAGAGTTTGGAGGTTACCAATTTCTTTGTTTATGAATTCCATGATGATACATTCTATGGCCTTGCAGACGAGGATCATCAGGCTAATAGGGTGATAGTTCCCAGGATCAGTGGTGGCTCCCCTTTGTGGAGTGTGATAACTGTTGCTGTGTGCCATTCAGTGGGCACAAAGCCTGATGTGAGGTTATGATTGAACATGGTGCTTAGGTGTGGAGCCAGTTCGTTCTGATGTTCATGTAAAACGCAGCCTGGGATGTTGTCCGGTCCCATGGATGCTGTGTTTTTGGCTTTAGAGAGTGCAGCTTTTACCTTTGAAGTTGTGATTGCAGGGACTCTGCATTCTTCCTGTGTAGATATGGGCCCTTTAAGGGGTGAGAGGGGGGTAAAGTTAGCACTGAACCTATCTGCCAAGATGTTGGCAATATCAGTTGGTTCTGTAATTTTTGTGCCATTGTGCTGTAACTCAGAGCAGATCTGGGTGTTGCCATTGAGATTCTTGACATAGCTATAGAATGCTTTGTGGCTGTCCTTAGATCAGTGGCAATCTTGTTTTCATAGCTAGCTTTGGAGGATCTTATAAGGGATCTCAGCTTCTTGCTGAGGCTGACCAGGGAGTTCCTCCACTCATGGGATTTTACTCTCATTTGCATAAAATTCTTCCTTCTGTTGTAGAGTTTGTTTATGGCATGGGACCACCATGTTGGCTTACTTTTTTGGAGGATAGCGTCTTGGTTCTGTTTGGGATAGCACAATCCATGCACTCATGTAAGTGCTTACAGAGTGCATTTGTGCAGGATTCAGCAGTCATAACTGTATTGTCCATCTGCATGGGTGTCATGAAGTTCACTACTTCTGTCTTAAGAAGCATGAAGTTGGCTTTGGAGAAATTTTTTCCATGGTTTCCTTAATGGGGGGTAGGGGCGGGATGTGGATTTCTAGGGTGATTAGCTTATGGTCGGATCTGACCAACAAGGGGTTGACTTCAGGTGTGGAACACTGGTCACTCATGTTGGTAATGACTAGGTCTAGGATATTGTTGCCCCTGGTGGGGGTGTGGATAAGTTGATCCAGGGCATTGGAATTTATGAATTCCAGAAAGCGCTGAGTGAAGGAATTGGTAGATGATTAATTTTCCCAGTTAATGGTGGGGTAGTTGAAATCGACCAATATTAGGGTGTTTGCTTGAACCCTAATATTTTCCAGTATATCAAGAAAAGAAGAGTGGGAATCCTGGGGCATGGTGGGGGGATCTGTAGCAAGCTACAATATGGATTGCAGTTTTGCCCAGAGTTAGTTGCACTTGGATAACCTTGGCTGCATTATGCTGAGCAACTAGCCTGGAGGTGTAGATATCCCGAATGAATATGGACACACCTCTGCCTTTGGTGTTCTGGTCCAGGTTAGATGGCCAAAAAGTGTGGTATAAGTTATAGCCTGGTAATGCAGGGGTGCTCTCTGGAGTCTTGAACCAAGTCTCAGTCACTGCACAGACATCGATGTTCTCCATTTTAAGGAGTGCCCTCGAGTGAGTGCATTTTGAGATTTAGACTTCTAGCATTGATTAGCATTGCCCTCAGTTTTTGCTTGCCTGTTCCTGTTATGGTGGTGAATTTGTCATTTGAACCTTGCCTAAAAAAGGCACTATAGGGGTGGCAAGATCCTTTGCCAGTATCCAGAATCCCAGGGGTGACAGGTGCAGGCCATTTCTGGCAAAGCATCATGGTCTGTTGACCATGTCGCCCCAGGCAGACAGATACTGGATCCCATTAGAATGACACCAGAAGCTTAGCCAATTGTTGAAGTCAATCATTTTGTCCTTGTACTGCAGTATCATTCTGGGCGATGGCAGGATGCTACTCAGGGCTAGGGTCATATCTGCCTGGGCTACAAGATCGGAGAGTTCTTCCATGTCTCTTTTCATGTAGTCCAGGGAGGTATGTCTCAGGTCGTTCACACCAACATGGACAATCACAGAGGCATATTTGTACTTGTTGTGGAGTGACCTGAGTGCTTGGGTTATATGGCAGATCCTGGCACCTGACAGGCAGCTGACAGTGACCTTCTCCTTGTTTAGCCTGGTGAGTGGGACATCAGTGTGCCTGACTATAGAGTCACCTATGACTAGTGTGTTGGGTACGTTGTTTTTGCCTTATGGGTTGTGATTGAGTGACACACTGAGTTTGTGGGCTATGTGTCATTTGGGTTGTGTTGGTGGTGGGAGGTTGCTTGCGTTTTTGCTTTGGAGGTCTCTGTTGCTTGAAAAGATTATTATTGAGAGCCTCCGCAAATATTTTTCTGTTTCTATGTGTGGATTTTGGTGGTGTAGGTTTAGTGGGACTATGTGATGAGTGTGGTGTTGTGAAAGTTATTACCTTCTCCTCTTGACTATCAATTTCAGTCTTGGATGGAGAGAGTTTTACCTCCAGTTTGGCTAGATAAGTGCATCTCTCACAGGTTGTAGTGTTGGGTGGTAGGAGGAGAGGGTTGTCTGTGTACATGAGGCAATTGCTATATTGCCCCAAAATGCCCAGATTCATCAGATAGACAGGAGAGAACACTGGGAGCTGACCCTTGGACATGCCTGAATAAAAACATATTTTCCTCTAGAAAAGTGAGGAAAGTGAGTACAAGAGCTGTTTTTCTCTAAGCAAGTGAGGAAAGTAAGTACCAAAACTGTTTTCCTCTAGGTAATGAGAAAGGGTGAGTGCTGTAGTAATTTTTAGTTTATTTAGTGCTTACAACACGTTCTGAACAAGTGCTGAGCACAGATAAGCAAATTCAAGTGCTAAAACTAAGAATCTGGATCTGGATCTTGTTGTAGATAGGCTACGTAGTGCTTACCACTCCCACTGATAAGCTAGAAGGCTTCCCTCTACCACAAAAAGGCTTGGGGGCACAGAAGCTTACAAACAGTCCTGGATACAGGAAATCTGTATCTGGACTAAACTAGTTACAGGGAAGGTGGGAAGCAAGTGCAAATGCAGGCTTTTAAACCAGAAAGTTGAAAGAGATGGAAAAACTGCCCAAATGGCCAATAAACTACAATTTCTAATCCAGAAACCACTCTTGTGATAGATAGGCTACCTAGTGCTTACCACTCCCACTGATAAGCTAGAAACTTCCCTCCAACACAGAAAGGCTTTGGGAACAGAAGCTTACAAACAGTCCTGCATATAGCACATCTGTATGTGGATTAGACTACTTACAGGAAAGGCAGAAAACAAGCTTGGAATTTATATGTAGATATATATATATATATATATATATATATTTTTTTTTTTTTTTTTTTTTTTTAGTTAAGTTGGTTGGCTTTCTCAAAAAGTTCTCTCTGTATTAGAAAGAATGAACTAATGACAGTAGCAAAAACACTTTAAATGCAGTACAACCTAGCACACGAGTGTGTAGCAATATTAAGGTAAATACAGTTTAAATAAATGCAGATAAGTTAAAAATGACAAAACAAGTTTATTAAAAATTAAATAAGAGCACTTGAACACTTAAAAGCACACAGAACAGCAAATTAAGGTATTAAGGTAGAAGACAGTTATGTAAGACCAGCTCAAAAACTATTTAGTATTTTTTTTTATGAAAAATTCATAAAATATGTTTAGTAGTCAATCACTGAGCAACAAGCAATAATTAATTTGAAGGACTACTCAAAAAAGGTACAAAAGTAGCCGAAAACATGCATTTCCTATGCAAGTATCATTTTCCTTCCTTGTGTTCTACAACTATAAAATCCAGTCTGATGGCACTAGTTTGGCAAGAGGCAGCAAGCGGTCAACTGCATAATGCAATAAGTACTTTTGTTCTTTATTTAATAACCTAGGCTTTATGACAGCTGGGTGAACTGATAGCTATTATGGGGACATGCTTCTCATATCAGAAAGACTTTGCAAAAACCATTGAAGATTTCATTGGAAGAATTATAGAAATAGAAATAGAAACAAATTACTTTCTTGCAAATGTGAAATCATAGACTGAAGCAAATTTCAACTAGGTAGGTGATCGAATTTAAAGACTCTTCTCTGCCGGGTCTATATTATAAGACCGACGTTTGAAAACATCAAACAACATATGGTTGACACCATATGGTCGATGTCTTCAAACATCAACCTTATAAAAAGACAAAAAAAAAGTACTCTAACGGGTTTAAGCAGAGGGGGCAAGCCCCCCACACCCCCTATGTTGGGGGATGCACCCCCAACACCCCCCGCTACTTAAATATACCAACTCCGAGACCACACTACATTGCAATAAATGGAAATCTCCCCTTACGAAGATTTCCGTTTACACGGTCAAGATTCTGAGTGTTCAATATTCTCGTGTTGACAATGTCAGATTCAACATTGTCATCTTTTGAGAATTTAATATAAACCCTCTCTGTCATAACTTGAACTGTCAGATCATCACTAATATGCATTATTCAACAACTGCAAACATTAATGTAAGGCAGTTACACAACCAGTAATATGAGTAGTGACATATATAAAATCATTACATCATAGTAAAGTGCATTATTATATTACTACATCCTTCCAGTTGCTTACACATAAGCTTTGAATTGCATGTTAGCTACATAATCAATATCTTGATTAAATGAATTAATTAATCAAGTTATTCATTATGCAGCTTTATGCCTTTCCTATAAACACCTGTCTTTATATACACTTTTGCTATGTGCATTGTGTTCATAAACATGAATTTGTTTGAAATTAAATTTCAAATGAATACAAGTAATCATCTGTGTACTTTTATCATTCTTGTGTAAAAGTATTGTGTGCTATTGGTTTTAACCTGAAATGAAAAGGTCTTGAATGTGTAATTGTTTAGAAAATCTCCTTTAAGGTATTTCCCAAAAGTATAAGATTTAGTAAAGTTTCAATTTTAAGGAATGTTTTCCCACTGATATTATTTTTGGAGAATGTTTTTTTTTTTTTCTCATATTACAAAAAAACTGGATCTTCATAAAAAACATTAACTTTAGTTCTTAACTAATTTGTATATATTTTTTCTTTTTAGTTTGTTGTCCAAATGATGGCATTGACTTTCATTCAAAAGTCAAAAAGTTCATGATGTAAATAGCTAATGCCATTTATTGTTGCTGCCATCTACTCGGCATTAAACATGGAGTTACAGTAGAGTTTTCTATCATTTAAAGCTGAGATGAATCTAAGTAAATTGCTCAATAGTTAAATTGAGGGATGTGAGTGTTGATGAGTTTAGTGCAATTATTGGTAGCACATATTCTTTAGTTTAACTATTTTTTTTTTTCATATACATGAAATAAGTAGACATTTTCAAAGTGTTAAGGAAGGAATTAAGTGCATTATAGATTTCTGGATACAATATCACCTTCAACATGCAATATACACAAAACATAGAACAATGACATTTAGCATCTTGAAGCATATTTAAATGAAAACAAAAATGTATCTTTGTTAAACTAAACCCTACAGCAACATATGTAGATACAGACCTACTATAACTCTTAAGAAAAGACATACTACAACAGAACATATGTTCCATTTTAATACTGGACCAACAGTTCCTTGCTGTCTAGGTTATACAGACATTATAAAGGCACATATACAAATAATCTTTAATACAGTTAAACATTTGTATACTTTACTGCAGGGATCAGAAATTGAAGAAGTTCTTCAAAAGTGTAGATGCAAGCAAAGGACCTGTAACTTTTAATCAAACTATTACCATGAATGACATATTGCAGGGTTCTAAAGCTGAAGAAACATAACAGAGTTATGGGTCATAAAAAAATACATATTAGAATGCACAACTTTACACATCTCTAATGAGATAGTTAGCAAATAAAATGTGAAAAGCACACATAAACCTATAGGCAGAATTCAAAAAAATATTAACGCAGCACTACTGTATTAGGGATTTGCATGGGAGCCATAGTAGTACTATGGTGATGAAATGGGATTCAGATATATGAAAGAGCTGCACTGAATAGAAATTGATTGGTGACTCATTAACATATGCCTTAACTGAACACTGTGCACTTAAACATAACTATACTACAGTTTCCCCTACCAACCCATGCAATGTTGCTGCACTGGCCCTTACAAACACACACACACACATGTGCATATACACATACCACACACACACACACACACACACACACACACACACACACACACACACACACACACAAACAGATACAGATGCTCAGACAGCTCCAGAGACACACACACATGTGCACATGCACACACACACACGCACACAGTCAGACACACACATGTGTGTCGCATTAATTTCCTTCTGCAGTGCCAATAGCAGCTATCATGCTGTAGACATCAGTGTGTGCATGCTCTGAAAAGATGGTAAACATTTTTATTGCTTCACTCACCAAATAGTGTAGAAGAAATTTTATTTGACTTGGTCTAACTCACTACTCCATTCCTGATAAAAGCTTTGTAGAACAGCACATGGCTGATTTGCATTAACCATATCCTGGACTGCTACATTCACAGGTATCTATCTCCAGCATAGTTGCTGAAATGTTACAAGCTGGAGTATTCTTATCTCAGAAGCACTACAATGGTCTCTAAATCACTCCTGCATAGTGCACTTGAGTACTCTTGCTAGAAACTGGATTGCACAATTATTTATTTCACTGAAACCCAAAATTGTGCGATTTTTTTTTTAATAGCTCTCCATTAATTAACCTACTGATTTTATATCCATTGCGATTTTTTTTGTGAAGCAGTGCCTTAAATTAGGACACAAAAATGATGTAAATCTTTCACAAACCCAGACATGACTTGCAAAATATCTTCTTAAGCTAAATGAAAGTTTTCTTCTTAACTAGTTCTTAGTCGGAAATAATTTACCAGTGATGATATTAAACATATCAAGAGATATTCTTCTATAGAAATACTATTTATATGTATAACTCAAAGGCAATGATACCAGGCTTTCCAAGATGTCTACACACTGTTTAATACCTTAACTTCAGTTCTCCAAGTTAAAAAAAAATTAAACACAAGGACCAGGAACTCTTGTCACTTTTTGTAAATTCAGTTACTGGCTAGTAGGTACACTGCCTGTTTGCCAGCAAAGAAGAAACTTAGAGAGCCTTAAAAAAATCAACTAGTAAAGGTGAAGAGAAAACACTGACTAGGGGAATCCTGCAACTGTTCAGCAAAAAAAGGTTCAAGCTCCAGCTTTGGTGCAAGACATTGCTTCCAGTAATCTACAAGAAAAAATAAGTCAAATGTTTTTCAGAACTGATTAAAATAAATGAAGAAAACAACCACACTCAGGAGCCAGGAAACTGCAGAGATGTTAATGTCTTCTGGTACCTTGGCTATACAAGCCTTCACAGGAATAAATTAATGACAATAAGCAGTATGTTTTATAAGAACATTAATTAAATAATTAATTTAAAACAAATGAAGCACTGAAGGAGTATTTCAACTGAAATAACAAAAGGCTGGAAAAAATTGGAAACTGCTTGAAAGTGATATTCAGATGAGCTGATAACATTGTAAAAATCAGAGGTTGAAATGAAGAAAAGACTGGCTGAGTATAAGACTGTTCAAAAAGAGATATTTCAAGAAATTGTACAATTAGGGGAGAGAGCATAATGGGAAATCTGAGAGTTTCTTCTGTACCACAGAAACTAGAAGGAACAGATAAGCAAGAGGACTGGTATTCCAGAGCAGGAACTGTTAATTAAAAGGGCAACCCATGTGTATGCTCCAAATCTAGCCACAAGAATGCATCTAAGACATGTGTTAGTAAAGATGCAAACCTACCAGTAGAAAGAGTTGATCCTGACAAAAGTTGGGGAGAGTAGAGCTTTTGTGGAAAATGATTATTCACTGCACATCAGGCAGAAGAGAAGCAAATTTATTCCAGAAATCAGGGAATGTCTAGAGGCAAATGTAAGATTCAAGCTGCTGTATCCAGCTGTCTTAAGAATATTTTTCCTGGAGGATAAAAGTAATTTTAATGCAGAATAGGCTAAGGAGGAAATACAAAAGTTTGTCCAACAAAAGGTGAGCCATGAAGTAGAAATGGACTCTGTTCTGATAATAATGAACACAGAAAAACTTTGCCAGTGAAACCTTTACTTCTGTTCCAAATGAAAATGCTTGAGAGATGGAGAAAAGCACAGGAGTCGACTAGAAGAATTGGGAGCTCCTTAGAATTGAATTGGAATTTGGAGTGAGGAAATGGAGATGAACTAGAAGGAACAAGTGGCATGGAGATTAACGAATAAATATGAGATTGCAAGGCATCACTTGCATTTGTGAAATGTGGCTGTAAAATAAAAAGTGGAAAAAGTTGACTTTTTTGACTGTGTTAAACTTGTGGGAAACTGAAAGGCATTTTCCTCACTCCATGTCATTAATGTTGCTAAGGACGCTGAGAGGAGGGAAAATAAAAAGAAAAAGTTTACTGTAAGTAAAACAATTTCTGTTCTTAACAGTATTTCTATGAAACTTTTCATGGTATAAATTGCATGCTTTACAGTAAAGCATTTTAGTTGTCCTTGTATTTGATAAAGATACTAATGTAAACAGATGCATGTTTCTCTTTCTTCTTTTTTGGTATAAAGACATTTAGCCATTGCAATATAAAAAAGAAAAAGGCTAGAGAAAGGCATGTTCAAATTAATAGGCTGTAATTTTGGATTGTTGAGGTGAGGGTTGAGGTGCACAAGTACACAAATCAGAATATATGTTGAGATATGTTTTATCTTACATTTGCATAGATGAGTGTTTGGATTAAGACCCTTGGCTTAATCTAATAACACATTTTAAGTGGAAACAAGTAAATAAGAAAACACTAGTATAATGAAAACTTTTCCTTTAGCAATAAATATTTCAGTTTGTCTTTAGAAGCCTTCAGCTGAAGAGAACTTTTTTCCTGATATGTTTCTATAGAGATAAGCTGACAATAGGGCAGTAAAAAGCCAAACCACTGTTTTTCTCAAGGCTAAAAGTTAATGTTTTCTGAAAGTATGCACATTGTTTTAACATTTGTACATGGAATGAAAACAAAAAAAGAACAGACACCAATTACTGTAAGCATTGATAACTTAAATCTTTAGTTAATTAAGGCCTCTGTTTGCAGTTTTCTGTTTGGAACAATTGTTCCTAGTAGGTGGGTTAAACTTTATTATTTGAAAATGTACATAGATTTTTGTATTTGTATTAAGTTAACAAGTTCTGTGGGTGTTATGAGGGTATGTTTGTTTTTTGAGAAATCTCATTAAAACAAACAGTCTTGTAAAATGTGACATAGGTTCAAATGTTGATGATAAGAAACAAAACTGTATAAAGGATTAAATCATGGGAATAATGACTTATTTTCATAATGGTGACATTTCCTATGTTATTTTGGAATGTGAACTGCATCATAGCTATAGACATAAGAGAAATAATGTTTAATTATAGAAAGGAATAATAATAAATTATATTAAGAATTCCAGAGTTCAAATAGCAATGCTACAGGAGAGACATTTGTAAAGAATGGAACAAAAACATTTGATAAAAAAAGGATTTTAGGGTAATATTCAGCAGAATACCAGGGACAAAGAAAAGATGAGTTCTTATATTAATTGCTAGAGGATTTCAAATATTGGTAAAAAAGGGGGAAAGGATAATAATGGCAGATTTGTGGCAGTAAGGGGATACTGGCAAGAGATGAGTATTATGCTGGCTCTGTTTATAATCCACCTAAAACTGCTATTGTAGAGCTTAAAAATATTTGGGAGAATTACTCAACGTTCAGCACAGAATATTACTTATTGATGAGTAGTGGGGTTTGATTTGCAGCAATGAAGAAGTATCTGGGTGACCTAGAAGGGAAAATTTAACAAACGAGAGTAGATTGCTGAAGAAATTTATGAAAATATTTGTATGAAAGAAGTGAATTCAGTAGTAGGAACTCTGAGAATTTGCATATTATTCCCCAAGGTACAATAACTTGGCTAGACAGAAATTATATTTCACAGGAACATGTGCACTTAATTTAGAACTTTGACACCCATCCAATAACTATTTCAGATCATGTGCCAATAATTACTAATATAAAAATGCAGGGTAATTAAGTAAAGATGAGACAGTGGAGCTTCCCAGCCTACCTGTTAAAAATATAGGAATTTAAGGAAGAGATAGTGGAAATTATTTGAGAGTTATTAAGAAAGATAGAAAGTACTCCAATAGTTAAGCCAATGAGTGGGATAAAATGAAAAAGAGTTTAAAAACAGAGTAGGAAATAAAAGAAAAGAGATATGGTTAAAGAGTAACCAGAACTATTTGTAAGGGCTGACAAAGGTTAAAGTATTACACGCTTTTATATCACGTTATCAAAAGATGAAAATAGCAAACACTATTTCATCGGCTCCAAAACATCTAAACATGAAAATGTCAAACATTCAGAACAGCAATTTTTTTCCCATGGATAAAAATTGCTGCTCCGAAACACATACACACAACACAAGCACATCAAACAAACAGCAACCACACACATACACTTAAATTCCTACATCTAACGCTACACTAAACTAAACATACACTACTATCTACCCACTTACCTTAACCCAAACCCTAACCCTAAGGTCCGTCACTACTGCACACTCACCTAACCCACGCCTCAGCTCTAACTCACTTAAACTTCCCCTAACCCTAAAGTCTGTCACTATCGCACACACGCCTAACCTGCACCCTAACCCTAACTCACTTAATCCTCCCCTAATCCTAACGTACAAACAATCACACACTTACCTGAACCCAATCCGTAACTTTCCACCACAGCGCTAAGAATAGCGAAGCCACAGAAATGGCCAACCAAATTCTTTCCCAAGGAAAGAATTTGCTGTTTTGCAGCTTCACTATTCTTAGCATTCGCTGAATAGTGTTTGATATCAGAACATTTTAATACTTCAATGTTCTGATATAGACCCGTATTACACAATAAGGGGAATTTCACAGAACAAGAAGAAGCACAATTGTAGAGTGCTAAAGAGAAAAGGGGGCAACTGGATAATATAAATTAGTTTAGAAATATTGCTGTTAAGCAATTGTTTTTGATAATAACTCCAGAGCACAAAAACTTTTGGTACAATGACTTAGGCAATAGAAAGTAGAAAGGGTTATCAAACCTAGGGAACCTACAACATAAAAATAAAACAGAGATCCTGTAAAAGTATCATGGATGTTCTGGAAATTTTATGTATAAAGCAGGAAAGTGAGAGAATCAAGAAAGAGCACAAATGGAAATATTTACAGAAGATTTAAATATGCCAAAGTTAGAAATAAACGAGGCTCAACAGTTAGTTAAGACAGGAGAAGATTAGATAAAAATGGTGATGTATAGCCAATCTGCAGGAAAGTCTCCAGGAACAGATGGTATTCCTGCAGAAGTTTGGAAGCTAGGAGGGAAGAACGTGATCATACCTCTCAATTTGTTAGAGCAGGAAATCTGGACAAAGTCATAAATAATGGGGGGACCAAAGCCCAAACATGGAGACAATTTTTAAATATTGATCTTACAAACTTAGACAATTGATAGAATAACAGGTTTTGCATTAGCATGAATTATCTGAAGGGTATGGAGTCTGAAACTCAAATGTCTGTCATTATCTTTTAATTTTAGTCTTTAATGATTTGCCACTGATTTGCCAGAAAAAAACACCATTTTTTTGAAAAACGGACCAAAAATATGAGATAAAATTCTGGACAGTCTGCAAAAATCTGTACAGTTGAGAAGTATGAATGTGAAAAAGATTTGGAAGGTTTTCTTCAACTGTATTTTAAAAGGAGGGAAAGCACTAACATTCTTGAAAAATTACTGCAGTGGTTGTGATACTTAAACATTGGGCAGTGCAGTGGTGCAGAGGTTAATGTTGTCACCTCACAGCAAGAGGTTCTCCAGTTCGATTCTCGGCTGGAATGCCTTCTGCGCAGAGTTTGCATGTTCTCCTTGCATTTGCGTGGGTTTCCTCTGGGCAATCCAGTTTCCTCTGACATTCTAAATGGACTGGAGTGTTTCTCCCCAGAACTCCACTGAAAATAGGTTGTGTGGAGCCTAGTTGGACTTTCCCGGTCAATAAATGTTAAATAAATAAAAACTGTAAATCCCCATCTGCTCCCATTTCAATTTTAAATCATGATTATAAAGTGTTTATGTTTATAATGGCTAAAATAATGGCAAAGGTGTTGCCAAAATTGATACATATGGATCATTGTGGTTTTATGCAAGGCAGGCAACCAATTAACAACATTAATAGAACAATGGTGATCCAGAGGGGAGCAGGATGTAAGAAAATACCACTGCGGTGGGTCTTGATGAAGAGAAAGCATTTGACAAAGTTAGCTGGGATTTTATGAGTAGGGAAATGGCATTTGCATTTCCTGATACAATAAAAAGGTTAATTAGGAGGATATACAAGAGACAGAAGGCAAAATTCAAAGTAGGAAGGTTCTTCTGTGATAAGTTGTCTGAACAGGGGAGCCAGACAGAGGTGATCTCTTTCCCCTTTGTTATTTGTGTTATATTTAAACCATTGGCAGGGACTCATAAATTCAAGGATACAATTGGTATGGTATTCAAGAAAAGTTGCATTTTATCACAGATGATATTATTCTGTACCTAACAGAACTAGAAAAGGACATCTCAGTGGTATGAAGCATTCTGAGACAGTTCTGGGATTTTTGAGATAAAAAAATTAATGAAAATAAAACAAAGGCTATGGCTGTAAGCTATGTACTCACACATTATTTGGTTCAACAATACACATATTTATGGGGACATGATAAAATAAAGTATTTAGCAGTATAGGTTAAGTCGATGGATATGGATAGCAAGCTGCACACAGTAAAAATGTACATTAACTTTAGAGTGTCAATCCTAACAAACTTTGCAGAGTAAAATAAACCAAAGGTGAGCAAACTTGAAGAACTAACTCCTTTATTAGTAAGCGTTTTCGTTGGCAAAGTTTAAGCCAACTTCCTCAGACCATCAAACAACACATACAAAATACTGGTGTGCTCACCTTTGGTTTATTTTACCAGTTTGTTTTTCTACGTTAGTGTGCAAGAGACTTTGTAGAGTAAGCCATTGTTACAGGATTCTAGTTCAGAAACAATGTCAGAAATGATTTTTTCTATCAAACGGGAGATATACGCAATAACTTTCATTGAACATTATGCAGTATGCAGTAGTACATACTTTATTATAATATTTGGTACAAGTAAAAGAGGTTGCTAAAGAAGAAAGTCATTAAATATGCCCATTTTCTTTAAGTCAGAATACAAGTGAAGAAATAAGTAAGTTCTCATTAGGGGTCGCCACAGCGGATTATCTGTTTCCATTTCTTCCTGTCCTCTGCATCTTGCTGTGTCACACCAACCACCTGCATGTCTTCTCTCACCACATGCATAAACCTTATCTTAGGCCTTCCTCTTTTCCTCTTACCTGGCAGCTCCATCCTTAGCATCCTTTTCCCAATATACCCAGCATCCCTCATCAATACATGTCCAAACCAACGCAATCTCGCCTCTCTGACTTTGTCTCCAAACTGCCCAACTTGAGCTGACCCTCTTATATACTGATTCCTAATCCTGTCCATCCTTGTCACACCCAGTGCAAATCTTAACATCTTTAACTCTGCCACTTCCAGCACTGACTCCTGCCTTTTTGTCAATGCTACTGTCTCCAACCCATACAACATAGCTGGTCTCACTACCCTCTTGTAGACCTTACCTTTCACTCTTACTGGTACCCGTCTGTCACAAATCATTCCTGACATGCTTTTCCACCCAATCCACCCTGTCTGTACTCTCTTCATCACCTCTTGTCCATACTCACCATTACTCTGAACTGTTGATCCCAAGTACTTATACTCATCCACCTTCACCAACTCTACTCCCTGCATCCTCATCATTCCTCTATTCTCCCTCTCATTCACACGCATATATTCTGTCATAGTCCTGCTGACCTTCATTCCTCTCCTCTCTAGAGTATATCTCCGCCTCTCCAGGGACTCCTCAACCTGGCCCCTACACCCACAAAGATCACAATGTAATCTGCAAACATCATAGTCCATGGGGCTTCCTGCCTGATCTCGCCTGTCAACCTGTCCATCACCCTTGCAAATAAAAAAGGGCTCAGAGCTGATCATTGATATAATTCCACCTCCACCTTAAATGCAACTGTCAATCCCACTGCAAGACTACAACACTGTCACACTACCATTGTACATATCCTGTACCACTCTTATATACATTTCTGCCACTCCCGACTTCCTCATACAATACCACAACTCCTCTCTGGGCACCCTATTATATGCTTTCTCTAAGTCTACAAAGACACAATGCAACTCCTTCTGACCTTCTCTATATTTCTCCATCAACACTCTCAGAGCAAACATTGCATCTGTAGTGCTCTTTCCCAGCTTGAAACCATACTGCTGATCACTAATCATCACCTCCCTTCTTAACCAAGCTTTCACTACTCTTTCCCATAACATCAAGCTGTGACTGATCAGTTTTATCCCTCTGTAGTTGCTACAGCTCTGCACATCATCCTTATTCTTAAAAATAGGTACCAAAACACTTTTTCTCCACTCCTCAGGCATCCTCTAATTTTCCAAGATTTCATTAAACAATCTGGTTAAAAACTCCACTGCCATTTCTCTTAAGCACCTCCATACTTCCACTGGTATGTCATCTGGACCAACAGCCTTTCCATTCTTCATCCTCTTCATAGATGTCCTTACTTCCTCCTTGCTAATCTGTTTCACTTCCTGATTCACTATCTCCACATCGCCCAACCTTCTCTCTCTCATTCTCTTCATTCATCAGCCCCTCAAAGTACTCTTTCCATCTGCTCAACAAGCTCTCCTCGCTTGTGAGTACATTTCCCTCACTATCCTTTATCACCCTTACCTGCTGCACATCTTTACCAGCTCAGTCCCTCTGTCTAGCCAATTGAGCATAATATTTTGAATTGTTTTTGAGGGAAGGAATACATTTAAATGTGAAAACTAAATCTTTGATTTGTGACACCTCAATCTGAACTGAGAAATACATAATTACAACCCTCCAATCAGGAGGGTTGCAGGATGATTATTTGAAAGAAATGGTAAACCAAAGTGAACCAGAAAGTAGAACAGTAATTTCATGGAATGACATCATGGAGAAAATAGAAGAAGAAAAAGAAGAAGAAGAGACTGTGCCAGAAAAAGTATAAGAGACTAAAACGTATGCACAAACTGTGGGAGAAGGAGCAAAGAAGAAAGAAGAAATAAAAGAAACAAAAAAGAAGTATGCAGTATGTGTGAGCTGTAAAAAAGAAGAAAGTTTGGACAGGTATAAGGTTTGGGACTCTGTCATAGCACCTCTGGGTGTCAAAGCAAAAGAGGTAAGAGCATTTATTTTAATTAATAAAGAGACCTTTTGTGACTTGATATTTGAGACTGGGCAGACCATGGACATTTTTGTGGGTGTATATGAACAAAAGAAAGATATTTATCCATGGTCAGAATATGCCATGCAAGCTTTTTACAGGCAAACAATAGAAAAAATAATGATCCATTTTAGAACTGGAGTTGAAGCAAAAGAACTGAAAGAACATTTGTTAACTATATGTAAAGAAGTAATGGACACTACAAAAATATATGATGAAAGAGGACTATGGACTGGGGGATGGGACTGTGAAGTAATACTGAAAATGGAAAATGATAATGTTATGCACGTACCTAGTATAATTGGTGTTCAATGTAATAGGGGTTTTATGAAATACAGAGGTCAACCAAAAACTTATTTTTGTGGAAAAATGATCATTTAATCAATGAATGTAATAAAAAGATATTATTTACATGGTAAAATAGGGCATAACACAAAAAAAGATTTAAAGTGCACAAAATGTGGCAGCACTGGTCATTCATGGCTAGAATGTGAAATGAATGTGCAAGAAAATAAAAATGAAGTTATACCTTGTTAACTGTGTCAGTCTCAGAAAGCTACTTTCCTATTTTCAGGGGAGACCTAGATGTAAGGTGGTATTTATACTACTAGGAATAATTTAACATGTGCATCAGAGAACTTTCCCCACTCTTGGTAGTTGGGGGAAGTATTTGTGCGTTACACATCCTGACTTTTGCTTTGACACCCAGAGGTGCTATGACAGAGTCCCAAAAATGAATCAAATGTATTAAATAAGAAAATGTACAAAAAGATGTAACTGATAAAGAGGTTATACATGAAGTTAAAGAAAGTAACAAGGAAAAAGAAACAGAGAAGACAAGTGAGGAAGAAGCTGACTGGTGCACAATGAGAAATAAAAAAAAAATAACAGAAAAAATGTTAAAGAAAGGAAGGAAAATTCAAAAATATAATGCTTAGAGAAAATAAGAAATGAATGTTATAAATATTTTATTACACTAACTGTTTTTAAAGCTGAAAATATTAGCTTTAAATGTGAACAGTATGAACAATCTTAAAAGGATAATAGGTATCTAACAATGGTGTGCTGCAGTAGATATACATATTATTGTTTTAGAAGTTATCAGATTATTAACAGAGGAAGAAAGAGCACAAACTGAAAAACTTTGGAATGGTGTGGTAGTTTAGAACATGGGGAAAGAAACATGCTCAGGCATATGTATATTATGTCAAGAAAGCATTAAAATATTAGAAGTAACCATAGTGGAACTAGGACGAGCTACAGTAATAGATGTGAGATGGAAAAATATGTGTATAGAATTATAGCTTTATATGCATATGTAACAAAAATGAGAGAGAAATGATGTTTAAAAATATTCTTGAATATGTTTGTGGAAATATGAACATTATAGTGGTGGGTGATTTTTATTTGCAATTTAAGGAAAAATAAGAGCAATTGTTATGTTATGTTAAAATCACTAAAGAAATTATGAGAAGTCAAAAGTTAAGTGTATGGGAGAATAACCACTGGACCTATAAAATGAATGAAATTAGGAAATAAGTTGATTATTTTGTAATATCTGATATTTTAAAAGTTATTAAATAAGGGAACTGAATATGCTGGATTTTCAGATCAAGTGGTAATACTGGTTAAAGTACAGGAAATGAAGAATATATAAGAATATGAAAAGGAATAAAGAGAATCAATGAAAATGAATTAGATTTAGAAGAAAAAAAAGAACTTGTAGAATAATAAAAAAAAATCATACAACTATGAGGGTGTTTTATGAGAAGTGGACTGTCTGATGGCTTAATTTTAAAGATAAATATAAAAAAGTATTTTTAGAATATATAAGGAAGAAAAGAACAAAAGAAAAAGAGATATAAGATAGTAAGTCAAGAAACATTTAGAGACTTATTAGAGAAGAAAAATAATTTTATGAAAAAGAAAGAGAAATATATAAAATGAATCAAATTAAAATTAACAATGTGTTATATAAGCAAAATATTATTTACAAGAAAAGAAAGAAAGAAGAGCTAGCACCATATCTGAGTAAAATAAAAGAAGGAAAATAATAAGAGAATTAAAAAAATAAGGAAGGTAAGCGAATAAGACAGCAAGAAGGAATATACAAAATAATTAAAGAATATGTATTGGAATTATTTAAGAAAGAAGAAAACATAGAACAAATTTATAAAGGCGAAAATTTAAATAAGGAAGATAATGAGTATTTAGAACAAAAAAATAACCATGAAAGAATTGAATGAGATTCTAAAAGATATTAACAGGAATTCTGCAACAGGTTTGGACAGAATTGAATATGGTATGTATAAAGAAATGAAAGAGTGCCACATTTTTTATAGAGGCTATGGATGAATGGTTAGAAAGTGGAATTAAAGAGAGAGAGATATGTACAAGAGTTATAACATTTATATTTAAAAAAGGAAATAATGAGGAGATAAAAAATTGGAGACATATAACATTGAATAAGACAGATTATAATTTTGTTATGAGAATAATAACAAAAAGGTTACAGAAAAAATGGATAGACTATAAGACCAAACATATTTGGAAGAAAAGTAAAAGGAAGTCAATAGTTATTATGGATAATAAGAGAAATAGTTGATGATATCATAAATAAAAATGTAGAAGTGAATGTTATGATAGGGGATATAAATAAAGTGTATGATAATATTCAATATAAATCATTATGGGGAATTTTGCAGGGATATAATATAAGCAAAAAAATCACAAGTAATAACATCTGTTTATGAAAGGAACTATGCAAAACTAAATGAAAATGGCTGGATTGGGGAAGAAATAAAAATATAATGTGGAATAAAGCAGGACAGCTAGCCAGTAGTGTAATTTTCTCATTAGTTATTAATGTAATAGTGAAGGAAATTAATCAATTATCAATTAGTGGTGGATACAAAATGATGAAGAAAGTACAACTGACAATAATGCATAATTATGTGGAAGATATTGTATTAATTGTTAAAAATAAAATATGGATGGAAAAAGTAAATGAAAAATTAAGTATAAATAAAAAAATGGTTTGAGTATAAATAAGGAGAAAAGTAAAGGATTTGGTTTTGAAGGTATGACAGTAGGTGTTGAGTTCAATGAAAACTATATAGACATTTTAGGAATAACATTTGGAAGGAACAAATACAGACAACAACAATGGGATAATGTCCAAAAAAGAAGTAAAGGATATGACTAATTTTGGAAATCATAGAGATTTTCATATAGAAAAAAGGCACACTTGTTGAACACCATGGTAATAGGAAAAATTGTTTATGTTGCTAACATCTATATGATTCCTATTAAGTATCAAAATGAATTAATGATGATTATATTCTCTTTTATATGAGGCTCTAGACTGAATCTATTCAAAAGAGGGATTCTGTATATGAATGAAGAGCAAGGAGGTTTGGGTTTAAAAAGCCAAATAGTACATGTAGCATATTTAATTTTATATAAGGTATTCAAAGGAATTATGAAGGAAAATAAAAACTTGATAGAAATGATACTATATTATAAATACAAATAACCGTGGGAAAGAATGGAAGTTAAAATGTGAAGTAAAAGCATTGTGAATGAAGAAATGTACCAAAACAAAAGTGTGTTATGGAAAATAAAAAAAAAGAATATATGTAAGAGAAATAGAAAGGAATGGTACTTAAATATTATGAAAGCATTTAATTGTATTGATCCATGGAAAGATTTAGAAATATATATGAAAAAAGCCATAATAATGAAATATAATAACTATAAAATGATTAAAGAATGTAATGATTTTTTATAGAGATTGTCTATTAGAAAATTGCCGGTTAAGGCAAATATGCCATACAGAAAAAAAAAAAAAAAGCTAGAACATGTAATAAATGTGGAAAGTTTGAGACTGCTGAGCATGTGTTTTTGAAATGTGAAATTGTTAATAATTTGTGGAAAGAAATATAAAAAGATAATAGGGTGAAAAGTTTACTAAAATTTGAAGAAATAAATATGGACATAATAGAATAGAATTTGGTTATTATATTGTACATAAACAGGAAGTAGTGAAGAAAATGGATAGAGTAATATTGTATGGTTTATGGACTAAATAGCACGAGGGACTAAATTAAATTAAATACAGTGGAAAATGGACTTTGACAAAGATTTTGGAAAAAAATAATGTTTTGGCTGTGGATAAAAGAGTGGTAGGATGCTTAAATTGAAGTTTATAATGTATGGAGATTTGTAAATAGATGTAAATAATGTAAATATTAGTAAATAATATGTGATGTATGGATCAATAAAAAACCCTACTGTTTTAATAAGTGTCATGGGATCTTTTACATCTACCTGAGCTACCACCAACTCAGGCAGATGGGGTCTCAGGTTAACACATATTCCTAAGGACAGTACACTCAGGAGTGCAGCACCACCATTATACTGCACTGCAATTCAGTATCAGCAGTTGATCTGTCTGGTGTGAGAATAGAACCCTTAGCCTTCTGCACCAAAGTTGAAAACTTGAAATATATTTTGTGGTTTACTATACAGAGAGTAATTTCCATTAACTGGAATAATATTATTGGAATTGTGATTAAGCTTTAGAATATTTGTAAAAAGCTTAGAGGGAATATTGGCCTTGATTGTTTCATGGATTGTAGGGCTTTTAGTTTCCCTTGAGTGATGTTAATGCATAATATTTTGAATCACAAAATTGTCTCTGTAAACCTCAGCATTTCTGTATTCCATCACACTGGTTCTACTAGCCTTCCTAACCAAGCTACTACTGTCCAGATCTCTACTACTTCATTCCCCCTACTTTAATTATATTCTCCCTTTCTTATTGCACCTATGTAGTTCTACATATATTTGGTTTGTTAGATCTTCTGTGCTTACCCATAAAGGTAAACCACTGTTATTTGAATACTGTAAATTGTTCTGCTACATGATGATGTAAACTGGGATAAACCTGTGTTTGGTCATTCTTTCATGAAACAATAATAATATTATTAAAAACAGTAACTAAATACATAAATAAACAGTATAGTAATCAACATGTCTAGTTCAGCTATTTGCTTAATTTTAGGTTTCCTTAAGTAACATGATGCAGTAATAAGGATCTCTCTCTCTCTCTCTTAATGTAGCTTTAAGTGCTGCCCACCTAAAGTTAAAGCAAATGTTGTCTATAGTATGCATAAAGTGAAGATTCATTCATCTTAGTATCTCACTGTAAATGTTTTTTTTTTCCTTTCAGTAACTATGGGTTGAGTAACCAGTTAAATCTGGGACAACTGTCAGTGTGATGTTTGAACCAAAAATGTATTAAAGAGTAATCTGAGAATGAAAATGCATTGGCTTTGTATTCCAAATCATGTTTATGCAAGGATTCCAACAGCAAGAAGTTCATTCTTGACTCCATGTTAAGTAGGAGAGAAAAAAATGCAAACTTGATCACCAGGATTTAAGGATCCATATGTGGTCAAACAAGTCATTTATATTAATCATTTAATCTCTCTCTCTCTCTCTCTCTCTATATATATATATATATATATATATATATGGGTCCACATTTTAATTTCGAAATACCAAAATCTCGACTTTCAAAATACCGATCCCAGAACGTCGAGATTTTGGAATCTCAAAATTAAAAAGTGAAGAAATAAAAACAAAAACAGCTAAAATAATGTTTTTACAGGGGGGCAAGCCCCTCTGCACCCCCATACCCCCTACTTGAATATACCAACTCCGAGATCTCGCTACAATGAAGAGAATGGTAATGCTCCTGTTCCACTTACTGTTCTCTTCACTTTCGAGATACCAAAATCTTGATGTTTTGAGTTTGGTATCTGAAAACTCGAGATTTTGGTATTTCGAAATTAAAAAGGGGACCCATATATGTATATATATATATATATATATATATATATATATATATATATATGTAGAACACACAGCCCAATACGGAAGGAACTGCCAAAAAATAAGTCACAGCCAATAAATGTGTAAACCAAAGCAAATATATTCCTTCAATGAACAAACCAGCGTATGTTCCAGAAAATACAAATTTAATAACGTGAGCGCTTTCGCGGTCCTGCCGCTTCTTCAGACGTGAATAAAAACATTAAGCAGTAATGCTTACATATAGTAGAATTCAAAAAACATCATTTCCTGAACAGTCAAAAAACGTCATTTCCATGACTCAAAACTACAAAAATACAGAGACTGTATAAACTACAACTACCATGAAACATTAAATATAAAAAGAACATATCCACATAAAAATACTATAGCCAGTAGATGCAAGAGATAAGTAGCAATACAATAAATTCATTCATTAAGACCCCTGCCCCAATGAGCAGCCAACCGAAGAATCCATCGGGTTTCTGCTACTTCGGTGCGGTTGACAATATCACCACCCCTTAAACAACTTGGCTGAACATGTATTACTTGAAATAAAAAAGTGTGATGCTCATAAGAGAGCATATGTTTAGATATTGCACTACAATTATCACCTCTGGCAAAGCAATACATATGATCACGAATCCTCTCCCTCAAGGACCTGTTGGATTTGCCCACATAAAATCTAAAACATAGTTGACAACAAGCAACATATACTATGTTGCGTGTATTGCAGTCAGAAGTGCATTTAATTTCCCACAACCTACCATCATTAGGGGAACGAAAGAATCTTGAAGTATCTACATATCTACACTGGGGACATTGGCCACATTTACTGGTACAATGAAAATTAGAACTCCTATTTGAATCAGGGGACATGCATAGAGAAGGAAAACAAAGATGTTGTTTTAAATTCTTAGTGTTTGTAAAAGTATATCGGTGATATTGTCAACCGCACCGAAGTAGCAGAAACCCGATGGATTCTTCGGTTGGCTGCTCATTGGGGCAGGGGTCTCAATGAATCTGTCCCTTTGAAGCCAACCCTTAAGGGTAGATCCATCAGATGAATTTATTGTATTGCTACTTATCTCTTGCATCTACTGGCTATAGTATTCTTATGTGGCTATGTTCTTTTTATATTTAATGTTTCATGGTAGTTGTAGTTTGTACAGTCTCTGTATTTTTGTAGTTTTGAGTCATGGAAATGACGTTTTTTGACTGTTCAGGAAATGATGTTTTTTGAATTCTACTATATGTAAGCATTACTGCTTAATGTTTTTATTCACGTCTGAAGAAGCGGCAGGACCGCGAAAGCGCTCACGTTATTAAATTTGTATTCTTTGGAACATACGCTGGTTTGTTCATTGAAGGAATATATCTGCTTTGGTTTACACATTTATTGGCTGTGACTTATTTTTTGGCAGTTCTTTCCGTATTGGGCTGTGTGTTCTACTTCTATTCTGGGACTTGGTTGAAGTTTTTTCATATATATATATATATATATATATATAGAGATATATATATATATATATATATATACACACACACACACACACACACACACACACACACACACACACACACACACACACACACACACACATTATGGGACATATACATTGTGACCCATCATTTTCAGAACCCAAGGTTAAGTTCTAGCACCTTGCAAATATGTAATCATATATGTCCCAATACAATGAAGTATAAAAAGACATTTTAGGAAAAAATAACTATCGCCTTACAATGCTGAAACAACAGCTACTAACAGAATAGAATTTTGAGCCTTTAAATAGGTATTGTTTTAATTATGAGAACATTTTTGTATAGTCAAGTAAAGATTTTATTTTTATTTTTGAAGATGAGACTGAAATTGATCCTGTGGGATAAGTGTTCTACCCTGGTTAACTAATCCTAAATAAAAATAAAAATAAAATGAAATAAATATGTGTTAAGAAGGATTCCCATATTTGTAGAGCCAATAGAAAATGTGTATTCTGCAGAATGAAGCTTATTATAGGGATGTTTGTGTTTAGCAGTGAGAGAGAAAGAGAATGATCTAATGATGTATAAGGTGGACATCAATGACCATCTACCTTCAAAGGAGTGATATGAGTTTAAGTAGAGTAGTTACAGCCTAGTCCAGCTATTGGTAGGTTGGTTCTACAGATTACTGAAAACTATTTGACTTTTGACAGTATGGGACAATGATATTCTCTTTGCAAAAAAAAGTATATGAACTAGCATATATTACTTTGGTGGTTTGTAGAGTATTTAGATACTTTCCAAAGCTGTTGCAATAATGGTAGCCTATGCTCTAACTGCAGGAGAAAGACTCTTTTTTCATTGGCAGCTCTACCTGAGAAAAAGAAAAAGTAATGTTTTCTTAATCAAGAAAATGAGTTTGCTCATTTCCAATTTGGTGATTTCGTATAGGCTTATGAAATGCATGCCTGCACAGTAGTCTGGTCATATAGTTTGTGCTCGCTGCAGGCATCTTCAACATTATTATCTGCAGAGCAAAAAGAAGGTACACAAAGAAGTTATTTAAAGAAGTTATAAATACATATACTTTAGTTCTGTAGAAGTCCTTTTAATCTGCATATGACAAAAGTGCAAAACTGCTGTGAATAAATGTTTGTGGACATTTATTCAATAAATTCATATTCATCATCAGTGGACTCACTTTTTGACTTCCTATGGTATACTCCACTAGTGCAGATATTTCTGATTTTGTGTGGTATTGAAAAGTAAGATTTCTCTTGGTCTACATACAAAGTATTTGTAATATTAAACCTCTTCAATTGTCCCTAGGTTGCTGAGAAAAGTGGTGCGATTATTTGGTACTTTAGCCACAGTTCGAGGGGCTTCAGATAACAAGCATTCCAAAGTCCCTTTGTAAGTTGCTTTTAATACTTACTGGAGAAAGGTTAGAGATTTAAATAACTGTGCTGTCTGCGGAAAGAAGGGCAGGAATAAAATCCATAGCAGCTTTGCATCCTTATGAAATATTCCTTTAACACTGTTTGACTCATACATTACCAATGAACTAATATGCACAACATTAAATTCAACAGTAAATGATTTAGATCTTAATATAGTTAGTGTATCTAATAAGCTGACTTAAAATGAATTTAATTTTAGTACACTCATTCAATAGTAATTTATATAAAACCATAATCCAATTAAATTATCTATCAGACAAACTTAAAATGCAATTAATATTAGTACACATTCTACCAGGCACAGAAGTAACCCCATAAGTCAGTTGCCACATTATTCAATTGCATTTACTCAATTGGTGAATGAGTGTGTTAATACTACATATATTTTAAAACTATGACTCAGTGTGACCTACTACCTTTTATTAGACCACCACAGGTTTTCAGTTATCAAACTGGCATGAGACCTTCATTCGGAGGTATTGTTACTAATGTTAGATACAAACACTTCTGCCTAGAAAAGAAAGTACATTATTATAAACTGGTTAAAAAAATATTGAATAATGTGTAGGAAAAAAAAATACTTACATATCTCAGATGACTGCACTTCAGTGCCAGTGTGTATGCATGTCTCTGTATGTGTTTGTCTGTGTGTGTGTGTGTGTGTGTGTGTCTGTGTGTGTGTGTGTGTGTGTGTGTGTGTGCATATGCGTGTGCATGTGCATGGGCGTGTGTGTGTGCATGGGCGTGTGTGTGTGTGTGTGTGTGTGTGTGTGTGTGTGTGTGTGTGTGTGTGTGTGTGTGTGTGTCTGCATGTGTGAGACTATGTGAACCTGAAACTATTGACTGTTAGGTGATGCCATGCAATAAAAATTAAAGTTTTACATGGCACATTAAAGCCAGCATTCATTTAACAAAGATGACAACACTCAAGGAGACTGTATTGCTCTCAACTTTTTAGGCCATGGAATGTGGACAAAGCCTAAAATAATGGGGAGGGGGGGGCAAAAATAGGGACATATTTTAAATATTGCTTTTATAAACTTAGAAAGTTGCTAGAATAACTGGTTGTGTGTTAGCATGCATTTTCTAAAGAATGTGAAATCTGCAACTCATTATTTAATTATGTAAATCTTCAGTGATTTACCAGAAAACCACAAATTTTATAAAAATATGAGGCAAAAATATGGACATTCTGCAAAAATCTGGACATCTGATAGGTATGAATAAAAGAGTTGTGTAACACATTTTTAAATTCAGAGAAGAAAAACAAGAAGTTATCATTTGGGTAACAGAACTATGAATTAGCAGTAATGGCCAGTTTATGCTGATGAGAAAGGTAGGCACTACAAAAAGAATAAGACAAAAGGTTAGAATTTATGAAGATGTGCAGCTAAAACAGTACAACAAATGTGGTTTAGATAACTGAAAGGAATAGGCAGAGAGAGAATGGAAAATATGTTATGCCAATCAAAGGCTGTCAGATACCGCTGAAGAACACCATGATAAAGTTTTTAACATTAAGGCCTTACTGACTGTTAAGGTTATGATTACTGCTGTTTTGATTAGTGCTGCTCATCTAGTCAGGATGTAATAGATGAGTCTTTGTGGGTTCTATTCAAGCAGCTTTATCACACCATGATTGAAGCTTACTAACTTTAACATAAGTAACTTACATACAAACTACCTATTACATTCATACATGCTCACTTTCTGGCTGCACTTTCAAAATGGCAATAGGGACAGCATGTGCCTGCTATTTATATATGCACGCTCATCACTTACTATGCTTCTTAAGGACACACCACATACTCTGCTCTACAATTAGAATGTTACTTTATGTGAAAATAACTACTGTCTTGTCATGAATAAAACACAGATGCTAAAACACAGACCACAATAATCTTAACAGTTACTATTAGCATTCTGAGATAAGCAGTTTGGAATGTGGGTAAATTTGTCATAAAGGCATGTATTACCAGAAAAAGAAATATTTGGTGCTCTTCACTACACTTTATTTGTGTCCACTGTTAGTTGCCCAGAGGGAAAAGTTCTTAAATCCTGTAAAGCCAACAGCCAGGTTCAAACCACTGACTGTCAGACTGACCAACTAAATTTGCTAAATCTCTATTGTTCTTTCCAAAGGTGTACAGAAATGTTCTTGTATCATAGTTGTCATATCTGATGCAGAATGATCAGACTGGGAAAAGCATGCTGACACTGGCTTGTCAGTTATTTTGTTTGTAACTGCATCTATGGGCACTTATCCGAGTTCTGAATCTTTGGTCTCTATCTCCTGTATAATGTGTTCTGGACATTCCTGCATTCGATTATATAACTCATATTTTTAGAAGTGCATATGAATAAACTCTGTACTTTGTAACTTCTGTTCTGTGAAATTGCTATGTTGAAAGCTGTATGAAGCTTGCATCATGTTTGCACCTTTGATTGTTGCTGGGTTTTGTGCATTTTCAACTATGTTCTGTTTTTGTCTTTGTGTGTATCTCACAAGAAGGTTCTTTAAATGTGTTGCATGTTTGAACAACAACAGTAGCAGTGCTTGAAATATATCACAAAGCTTGGCATCTTCATTGAACATTGGTTGGAGGTCCCCTGCAAGTTTGTAAAGTTTTTTTTTTTTCTTAGATATGTTGTCACTTGTAGAACTCTGTCACAGGGTTTCCTCTCTTTATATTAAAGCAGCTCTTCTCAACATAGCTGTATTGTTCTGTCTACTGTCCTATCAAACCCTGTCAGTATAAACTTGAGCAACCATTGCTTCTTTCCGCTGTGCTGACTGTGTAGCTCTTTCTGCCTCAGTCGAACAAATATAGTGATACTGAAATCTTTCACTGTAAATAACTGATTTCTATAGGTGGCTGGGATGGTTACAGAAACATCTGTCTGTCAATTGGCTTCCTGCAGACATGTCTGTCATGTCCCATTTTGTATAGTAATTCTTGTTTCAAGGAAGGTTAGAACTGAAGTTGAGTACTCCAAACAGATTAATAGATGGGTGGAATCTGTTGAGTCGTCAAAGGAATTTCTCATGGGAGACAATGCTAAATGTCCAGATTCTAAACAGTCTTTAATAAAACAGAAATATGTGAATGGTCTATGCATGCAGTGTTGTAGAAATTCATCTTCTGGGTTTGCATGTTGTGGAACCATTCTGTTGCCCTTCAATGTGCCCATAGTCTGAACATAATGTTTTCCATTAAAAGTAAAATTGTCATGTGTCAGAAGAAATTCGATAAGTTGTCCTACTATATATAGAGCAATGCTGTGATGATCTGTTTTCTATTGTAAGTACTTGTGACAGGCAGCAGTGTCATAGTCTTGTGTAAACTTTGTGTACAGTAATGTAACATCTATTGTGGCTAAAGTAGTGTTAGGTGGTAGGTCACAATAACCTGACACAATGTGAAGAAAATGAACGCTGTCTTTGTCCCTTTTATTGACTAGTGGCTTAAGAATTTTCTCCAAAAGCCAAGAAATCCTTTCTGTTGGGATTCTTTTGCCTGATACTATTGGTCTTTCTAGGTTTTCTTGAATGTGGATTTTTGGTTAATAGGTAAACTACTAGGCTAGTTACCTTGGGGATCATTTTAAACATAGCTGATTTCCCTTGGTGAGAATCAAACCTTAAACCTCTTGTTTATAAAGTAAGCATCTTATCTGTCATGCTACCCTTCCACTTTAACCATTGCGCAACCCTCCCACCTTAACTATTATACCACCATCCCACATGTAGAAAATTCCTGGCATAGGGTGATTTGGAATGAGGTCAGTTAGATTGTCCTGGATGGAATCTGGGAAGGATTTAATAAGCTTTTTTAGTCCTTTTATGTACTGCTGAGTTGGATCCTCAGTCAGTTCTCTGTAGTAAGTGTGTTCAAGAGGCTGTCTATTAGCTTCCGCGATATAGTCGATGCAGTTCTGGATAACTACTGCAGACCCTTTGTCTGCCTCTTTCATGATAGGTTCATAAGTGTATATAATGCTAATGACCAGTGGGGTCTTTATAAGCCTAGCCATGCATCCCAAATGTATCCAAATGGTTTATTATTTCTTTAGTGGTTATTTTAAATGTTGTATGCTAGGCATAAATCGTATCTCAGCAGTCTACAGGAAACAGTATAGAGATAGGGCTTTGAAGCAACCTGCAAAGTACATTGTGTTTATACTCTATATTCTTTTTGTGAGAAATCTCTGTGGATGTTCCAGTTGTTTCATGTGCCTGGTCAAGTACATACTGAAGGGGGTATTACACTCAATGATAGGTCTTATTAGGGCTGAGTACAGTGACATAATGTCTTCCCTGGACATAGATAACATGCCCTTCATTATAAGTTGAGTGATATAAAATTATAGTCTTACTACCTCAGACACATGTTGGTGGAAAGCCAGGTTACTGTCTACATGGGTCCCCAAATCCCTGACTATTATATCTACTTTTAGGGGTGTCTTATCAATGAGTTAGTTTCTCTGATTGACTTACGCCCCAAAAGGTATTATTACGTATTTCTTTACATTTTTAAGCCATGCCTTTGGCACCAGTCATCTATGTGTACTAGACTTTCCTGTAAGATGTTAGCAGCTTGGGTGGGTCTTTGATTGCTCCTTGCAATCATCTGCAAACTTGGTAAGCCAAATGCCCTTGATATTGGTGTTGACTTCTGAAAAATAGATATCAAAGATGAACAGATCCTGCAACAGAGCCCTAGTGGACTCCACTGGTGACCGTACTTTTTGTGGCTTCTGTCTATGAGCCATTTGGCTATCCAGTAAATTACTTAGGGGGTTATACTTAATTCCATGAGTTTGTTTACAATACCAGAGTGGGGAATTGTATCAAATCCAGCAGCTAGGTCAAGGCAGGCAGTATGCACCATTTTTCCCTTATCCATTGCCTTAAAGACCTTCTCAAAGAAATTCCACCAGGTTCAGTAGGCATGACCTGCCTTTAACAAAACCAAACTGGATTGGGTGTAGTGTCTGAAGGTTTTTTCAGTAGGCATGACCTGCCTTTAACAAAACCAAACTGGATTGGGTGTAGTGTCTGAAGGTTTTCTATCACATTATTAATCACTTCTGTGATAATTCTTTCCATGATTTTGCTTATGAGTCTAGTTAGACTAATGGATATGTAGTTCCTGAGATCCATTGATGGTCTAGTCTTATGCAGAGGGACGAATGTTTCTGTCTTTCGTTCACATGGTACAAAACTGTGCCGATGCTATGGTTCATACTTTCATGATTGAGTGCTAATGTTGGGGTTGGATTTCAAGAACATTACTGACATTCTTTCACAGGAAGAAATGTTGTAACAGGTCTGTCTCTATATATTCAGGATTTGATTACTCACACTTTGTCTAAAACAATTAATACAGCTATCCAGCTTTACATTGTATCTACTTGGAGAAGTGAAGGTGGAAGCTTTTTTGTACCTTTTCTGGATTCATGTTATCTACGTTTTTCTGTATTTTTGTATCATGAAAGAATTCTTCAAGCCTCCATTCTACAAAAAAAATTTACTCTGTTGAGTAGTTTAGAGAGATAAAATGTAAAACCTCAAAAGAACTGATTTTTTACTAGGAGTCAGTATGTGGTTGGAAAGATTAAAAACAGAAAGCCACCCAGGTATTACAGGTTATTGTACTTCAGTACTGTTAGTCATCTTCTGCTTGTTTGAGAATATGTCATGTTGAAGGTTCTGGGGTTCCTTCTTTTTTTTTAGAAAGAGTAGTTCTTAACACTCAGGTTTATTTCTTGCAGAAAGGCAAGATCTGGCTCAGCAGAGACATTTATAGTGAGAAAATATTAACTGCAGCATTGTTTTTGTAAGAGACCCTTCTTTACATGCATTGAATGAATCATGTTATTCTGCATTCAAAGAGTTGCAGGTATTTCTCAAGGGATTCTTTATTGATAAGCCTGTGGGAATAATATTTATTTTCTTGTCCTGGGATAAGAAGAATAAGTCACTATCAAGATGTGCTTCCTTCTAAGGCAAATTATGCTATCAGCCATGATGGAAAAAAATAATGCTGTGTTGGTTCACTAACAGAAAATGTAAAGACACCGGAACACAGATGTGATGCAATACCCTTTATTGGACCAACATAGGTTTTGCAATTATTTGAGCTTTTGAGCTGGCATGAGCCCTTCATCAAGAGTTATGATGATACTGATGTTCGATATAGTACTTAAATGTCCACTTTTGCCTAGAAAGGAAAGTAGATCATTTATTTCTGGTTGATTTAAAAAAAACTTGAAGAATACGGCTATTGAAAAAAAATGTGTGGCTAGTATGTCTCAGATAACTGAATGTTGATCCAATAAAAGGTATTATATCACATATGTGTTCCACTGCCTCTCTGTTTTCTGTTAGTGGACCAACACAACATTTCTTCTTTTTTATGTCTTAGATAAATTAATTTGGTTAAGGTTAAAATAACTCTATGCAAAATTGAATTGTAATGTGTACCAATATGCATGATATGTTTGTTTTTGTTTTCAGATCCAGGTCTTCTTTGTTATGCTGGGTCACAGAAAAGCTGGATAAAGCCACCCTGCTGCATTCACTACTTGTGAATGTCCCTTAAAATCCTAGCAGTGAAATGTGAACCACAAATTTGTTTAATTATCTAAATTATTCAATACTATAAACCTTAAAAGCCTAAACAACAGATGGAAGTGCTAAAACATTGTAAAGATGCACTACCAATGCACAGTGATAATTTATTTTTTTTTTATTTTCTGTTTCCTCAAAGAGGCAATAGGAAATGATATAGCATAAGTCCTAATTAAGTGGATTTCAGATATACCCAAATTACTTCTAGAGCCATGGCAATATGAATGGATACATTAGTCTTACATTACCACAATTACTAGCACTTGATTTATTTTGTGCAAATAAATGTTTCATTAGCCAGAATATTCACTACCATTCTCTTTAAATTTCAATCAAATTTAATATAAGTAGGGAATCTCTAGTTATGAAAACATAACCATCTCTAAAGAAAAAAAATAACCCAATACACTGTAATAAAAGAGAGTGTAACATTTAACTTGAAGTCTTTTATGTTTTTTTTTTTTTTGATGTAGCACAAGACAAAAGTACTCACCGTTTATAACTGTTAATAATTCACATGGTTTTAGACAATGAGGTGTTGAAATGTGATGGTATACTATCAACAAAAGACTGTTAATGTTAATATCATCTGTTTAGGTATCCACTGTCTGACTCTGTTTCTTGTCTTGTCAATTATTTTCTTCATGACTGCTTGTGACACAACGAGGCAGAGTAGTCTCATCTCTGGAAAGCACTATTTGCTAAATATTTTATTTATTTATTTAGTTAATTAGTTATTGACATTTGTTTACAAAGAAAGTCCACTGGGCCAGAGCGAGCCCATTTTCAGCAGAGGTCTAGAGAAAACCTCCAAGATAAATAATTTAAATACAATATTTACAATGAAACACAACATAAAAAGCAAAAATCCAGAATATCAATAACTGATTTGTAGCTGACAGATGAGTCATTGTCAAGTCCCCCTCTGACACACATGCACTCTAGTAGGAGCTTCCACTTACCAACAGCTGGTGTACTAAAAATAGGGTCATGTTCAATGCTAAAAAGTGTAAAATAAGAACCATTACTGCTAATTCATATTACAGATGACATAACACTTTCTAATAAAAAGGTTGTGAGAGTCCTGAATACTTGGGTGGACAGCTCCCTTATGTTTGATTAACATGTTGGAACAATGATTATGAAATCTTCTTACCTTACACAGCTAAAAGCAAAAGGTATTTTTTTCCAGGTCAGAAGTCTTCACCTATTGGTACTCCACATTGATTAGACCCATCACTGATTGCAATGTCCTTTTTGGGATGTACTATAAAAAGCATATCAAACAGTTGAACAGAATCTAGATGTTTGTAACTGAAAAAAAAAGATTAAAGTATCTAAACTACTAAGCAAGCCTGGTTTGTTCATTCCTCAGTTTCATATAGATGCCTTAGAGGTGATATATGCCTTGTTTATGGGGAAATAAGGGATTCAGTAGTCCAAAAACTCTTATAACTTCAGAAATCAAACAGTCCAATTAACTGTAGGATCAAATATCTAAGTCTGCTCCATCAAATAAATAAGATATAAGGGAAGGAGGGATTTGTCACACAGCACCTACCTCTTATTGACACACTGTCTCTCTGTAAAAAAGAACAGGACATTTGGTTGGGTATTCATAAATTTACCCTTGATGTGACTCGCCTGGCCCCCTTGGAAAAAAAGAAGCATGTCCTAAGGATAGATCTTGCAAAGGTGGACATGGCCTTGGCTCAGTTGCCTTGTAACTCCTAAGATTCTATGAGAAGAACATCAAATTAGAGAATGCACTCAAAATGAGATGGGAGTCATTACAGCGAACTACAAATATATAACTGCAACAGCTTTAAAACTACACACTACCACTTGAATCTGTCAAAATATTAAAATACATTAGACAAACATAATATACAACTCTACTACAGGATCCTCACTCCTATAATAATTCTACATTGCTAATCTCCATATTTTTCTCTTCTATTTTCTGTTCTATTTGTTGTTTTGTAAATGCTGCATATAGCTTCTCCAAACTGGTATTATCAACTACCATGACATACTAGACTATCCTACGTTATACATCAAATGTGTAGAAACACAT